>NW_016914044.1:0-46488 GCF_001483705.2 Eufriesea mexicana | reverse complement strand
CTGCGGAGGCAAGCTATTGTGGTTGCGGCACGTACGCTTGGTCAGGTTAGGAGAGGGTAGCTTAGGCTTCAGCGCTATAGTCTGCTGTTAGGTGGATTTCTGCGCTCTGCAGAGCACTAATGCTTTCAGCTTGGCTCTGGGATGGCTAGCTATAGTCGCGTAGGTCGGTTAGGTGGAGTTAGGATATGTTCGGTTATGTTACCGTCGGCTAGGTTAGGAGAGGATGCTAACGAGTTTTGTACTACGCACTGCTCTTCGGTGGATTCTTGCGCACCGCTGTGATCTGATAGGTTCAGCTTGGTTCTGGAAAAGACTGCATTCGTGGTCTCTGCACGTTATGTTGAGTTATGCTACGTTCGGTTTGGCTCGGTTGGGTCAGGATAGGAGAGGATATTCTTGACTATGTGCCTTACACTGCAACTTCGCGGATTCCTGTAATCCACTGTGCTCTAGTTTACCCTGCTTGGCTGTGTGGATGACAGCAGTAGTGGTCGCGGCACGTTGGGTTGTGTTACGTTACGTTCGGCTATGTTAAGTTCGGTTAGTCATGGTCAGGTAGTCTTTGACGTTTGTGCTACACACTGTTCTTCGTTGGATTTCTACGCTCTACATTGCTCAACCGTTCTCTGCTGGACACAGTGGTGACCAGTAATATTGGTCTCGTCACGATAGGTTTGTTTGGGCTACATTTGGCTGGGCTATGTTTGTCTGTGTTAGTCTGGGATAACGTAGACTTTCGAGCTATGCACTGTTATACGGTGGATTCGTATCCTATACTCTGCTCTACCCAAATTTGCTTGGCCCCGTGGCGGTCAGCAGTAGTGGTTGCGGCACGTTAGATTGGATTACATTACGTTTGGTTACGTTATGTTACGTAGAGTTTGGCTACGGTAGCTTTGACATTTGTGCTACACACTGCCATTCAATGGACTTCTGCGATTTTCTGTGCGCTATCACACACAGCTTGTCACTGTGGGCGCCTGGAATAGTGCTCTCGGCACCTTAGTTTGTGTTATGTTACGTTTGGTTACATTGGGTGTGGCCACGCTTGGTCAGGATGGCTTCGACTTTTGCGCTATACACTGCAATTCGGAAGATTTCTGCGCCCTATATTGCTCTGCTGTACTCTGTTTAGCTCATATAATGCCAGCAATAGCGATCGTCGCACGTCAGGTTGTGCTTCGTAACGTCCGCTTGTCTTACGTTTGGTTAGGTTAGGACAGTGCATCTCAGACTTTAGTGCAGTACACTGCAATTCTGCGGATTTCTGCGCTCAACTGCGATCTAATATACTTTGCTTTGATCTGGGAATGCCTGGAAAGGTGGCCGTGGCGCGTTAGTCTGAATTTTTCTACGTTTCGTTAGGTTAGGTTTGTTTGGGTTAGGTTAGTGTGTCTTTGATTTTCGTGCTATACACTGCCATTCTATGGTCCCCTGCACTCTCCACTCTTCTAAAATGCTCTGCTTGGCGCAGGGAAGGCTGGCACTAGAGGTCTTTGCTAGTTACGTTTTTTTGTTCTACGTATGGTAAGGTTGGTTAGGGCAGGTTATGCTACGATATCTACGGCATCTGCGCTATTCACTGCAGTGCGCTGCATTTCTGCGCTCTGCTGTGCTCTAGTACATTCTGCTACGCTCTGCCGAGTCCA
The DNA here is from genome assembly GCF_001483705.2 of Eufriesea mexicana. Classification (NCBI taxonomy): domain Eukaryota; kingdom Metazoa; phylum Arthropoda; class Insecta; order Hymenoptera; family Apidae; genus Eufriesea; species Eufriesea mexicana. The sequence goes on along the minus strand of NW_016914044.1, from coordinate 44,839 downwards.
GCAATGGTGTTCTCGGCTCGTAAGATTGCTTTATGTTCCGTTTGATTAGGTTAGGTTGTGTCAAGCTCGGTCAGGTTATCTGCGACTTTCGTGCAGGACACTGCTTTTCGCAGTATTTTTGCACTCGACTCCGTTCTGCTATATTCTGCTTGGCCCTGCGGTGGCCAGAAACAGCCGCGGCACTTTATGTTGAGTTAGGCTACGTATGATTAATTCATGTCAGGTTTCTGTTGGCTAGGATGGCACAGACTTTCGTGCAATACAATATCATCCGGCGTGTTCCTATGATCTACTATGCTCTACTGAATTCTGCTTGCCTCTGCGGAGGGCGGCGGCAGAGGTCGCGGCACGCTATGTTGGGTAACGCTACGTTTGGTTAGGTTAGGTTAAGTTACGTTACGCCAGGATATCTTCCACTTTTGTGCTATTAACAGCAATGTGGAGGATTTTTGCGAACTGCTGTGCTCTAGTGTAGTCTACTTGTTCCCGTGGTGGTCAGCAATTGCTGTCTCGTCATGTTAGGTTTAGTTAGGTTGCGTTTGTATATGTTACGTTTGGCTAGGATAGGATTGGCTACTTTGACTTTTGTGCTTCACACTGCTATTCCTTGGGCTTTTGTGATCTGCTGTGCTCTTCTGCACTCTGCTAGGCTCTGTGGAGGCCAGGAGCAGTGGTCGCGGCACGTCACGTTGAGGTTTGCTGCATTTGGTTGTGTTACGTTATGTCGGGCTAGGAGAGGATATCTACGGCTTCTGCGCTGTTCGCAGCAGTGCGCTGGATAGCTGCGCTCTACTGTGCTCAAGTATATACTGCTTTTCTCTGTCTATAACAGCAATAGTGGCCTCGGCTGGTTAGGTTGGGTTAAGCCACGTTTGGTTTCGTTACGTCTGGTGAAGTTAGCACAGGATAGTTTAGACAACTGTGCTATACACTGCTATCCACCGAAACCTGCGCTCCACTGCGTTCTAATTTTCTCCACTTTTCTCTGGGGAAACCAGCAATAGTGGTCTGTGCACATTAGTTTGAGATAGGTTACGTTAGGTTAGGTTAACTTTGATTAGGACATCATTGACATTCGTGGCATTCACAGTTATTAGGTGTATTTCTGTGATCTGTCGTGCTTTACCACATTCTTCTTGTCGCTCCGAAGGCCAGGAGCAGTGGTCGCGGCACGTAATGTAAAATTATGCTATGTTCGGTTATGTTAGGTTAGGACAGGTAAGGATATCATATCTACGGCCTTAGTGCTATTGACTGCAATCCGGAGGTTTCTGCGCTCTACTGTGCTCTAGTACATTCTGCTTGTCACTATGGAGGTCAGCAATAGCGGTCTTGCCATGTCAGGATGAGTTAGGCTTCGTTTCGTGTTGGTTAGGTTGTGATGGTTGGGTTAGGATAACTACGGCCTTTGTGCTATTCACCCAAATGAGGCGTATTTCAGCGTACTTCTGCGCCCTAGTACATTCTGCTTGTCTCTGTGGATGTCAGCAATAGTGGTCTCTAGGCTCGTTAGGTTGAGATATGCCACGTTTGTTTATGTTACGGTTGGTGAGGTTAGGATATGGTAGTTTAGACATCTGTGCAATACACTGCTATCCACCGATATTAGTCCTCTGCTGCGCACAAACGTCTTCTGTTTGGCCCTGGACAGGCCAGCAACAGTGGTCTCCGCGCTTCATTTATTGTTGTGCTACGCTTGCATGTGAGTAGCTTGGTTATGTTAGGAGGGGGTAGCTTAATCTTCTGAGCCGTAGATTGCTATTCGGTGGATTTCTGCGCCCTCCTGCGCTCTAATATGCTCTGCTTGGCTATGGGGTGGCCAGTGATTGTGGTCCCGCCACGTTTGGCTGTGTTATGTTACGTTAGGTTAGGGTAGGTTAGTAAGGCTTGGTTAGAATTTCTTTGGCTTCACGCTTTACACAGCTACACGGTGGATTACGGCGCTCTACATTGATGTACTATACTCTTCTCGAATCTACGTAGGCGAGCAATAGTGGTCGTGGCACGTTACCATCATTTGTGTTATGTTTGGTTACGTTATGCTCGGAGAACTTTGGTTAGTATTGCTTCGACTTTCGTGGTAAAAACTGTTATTCTGTGGATTTCTGCGATCTACTCTGATCTACTATATTTTGACTGGCTCTTTGGGTGCCAGCAGCTGTGTTCGTGGCTCGTTATGTTGAGTTATGCTTCGTTTGGTTAGTTTAGGTTTTGCCAGGTCAGGGTGGGATTTCCCAGGCGTTTGTGCTATACACTGCTATGCGGTGGATTTCTGGGCTCTACATTGCTTCACTCTAACCTGCCGGACTATGGGGAGGCCAGTGATGGTGGCCTCGGCACGTCAGTTTTGTTAAGTTTCTTATCCATGGGAAATGTAGGGAAGGTTTGGTCAGGATTGCTTTGACTTTTGCACTGTGCACTGCTACACGGTAGATTCCTGCGCTCAGGAATTCCCTACAATACTCTGGTCGACCCTGGGTTGGCGAGAATTCGTGGTTATGGCAAGATAGTTTGAGTTGGGTTACGTTTGGTACTGAGAGGTTAAGTTAAATTTGATTCGGTTAACTCTGACCTTCGTGATGTACACAGTTATCCGTTGGATTCCTGTAATCAGCGGTGCTCTGCTATATTCTGCTGGCTCTGGGGATCCCAGCAGCTGTGGTCGCGGCACGTTATATTCAGATACGCAACGGTTGGTGTGGTTAAGGTAGGTTAGGTTAGGTTAGGAGATATTCGACTTTTGTGCTATTCACTACAATACGGTGGATTTCTGGGCGCTACTGCGCCTTAGAACATTCGGCTTGTCTCTGAGGAGGCCAGCAGCAATGTCCTCGTCATGATAGGTTGAGTCAGGATACGTTTGATTATGTTACACTTGGCTTTGTTAGGATAAGCTGCTTTGTCTTTTGTGCTATACACTGCTTCTTGGTGGATTCCTGCGCTCTAATGTGTTCCAACATGCTATGTCTTGCACTACGAGGGCCATCAATAGCGGTCGCGGCACGTAACGTTGTGTTAGACTACGTTCAGTAAGATTAGGTTAGGTCAGGCTAGGTAAGGTTATCTTTGACTTTTGCGCTATACACTGTCATTCGGTGGATTTCTGCGCCCGAGTATGCTCTAATACGCTCTGCTTGGCTCAACGAAGGACATGAATAGCGGTCGCTACACGTTACGTTGTGTAATACTGCGTTTGGTTAGGCTATGTTATGCCAAGTTAGGTTAAGATATCTTAGACTTTTCTGCAAAACACTGCTATTCGGGGGATTTCTGCGCTCCACATTGCTCCACTATAATCTGCTGGAATCTGGTCGTGCAATAGTGGTCGTGGCAAGCTGTCCTCAATTAGTTTTCTTTTTATTAGGTTAGGTTAGGCTAAGTTTAGATAGGATTGCTTTGACTTTCGTGCTATACACAGTTACTCGGTGTATTTCTGTGATCTACTGTGCTCTACTATATTCTGCTTGTCGCTGCGCACGCCAGCAATACTGGTCGCGGCACGTTATGTTGAGGTGGGCTACGTTCGACTAGGTTATGTTGGGCTACGTTTGGGTAGGGTAGCTTTGACTTTCGTGACATGCACTGTTATTCTATGGTCTTTTGTGATCTACTGTGCTCCAATACATCCTGCTCGGCTATGTGGAGGCCAGGAGCAACGTCCGCGCACGTAATGCTGAATTATGCTACGTTCGGTTAGGCTTTGATAACATGGGTCTAGTTCGGATAGCTACGACTTTCGCCCTGCAGACTGCGATTCTATGGATTTCTACGCTCCACTCTCCTCTAATGTGTTCTGATCGACTCTGGCGGTGCCAGCAATAGTGGTCGCTGTGCGTTACGTGTGGATATACTAAATTCGGTTATGTTAAGGTTTTATATATTAGGATACGGTAGCTTTGACCATTGTAATATACACTGCTATTCGGTGGATTCCTGCGCTCTAGTGTGCTCTAATATGATCTGCTTGGATCTGTGGTGGCCAGCAATACTGGTCGCGGCACGTTATGTTGAGCTGGACTACGTTTGGTTAGGTTATGCTAACACGGGGCAGACAAGGATAGCTATGACTTTCGTGCTATACACAGCTATATGCGCATTTCTGCGCTCTACTGTGCTCTAGTATATCATTCTAGGCTGTGGGAGTGCCAGCAAAAGTGGCCTCGGCACGTTAGGTTGGGTCTAGGTACGTTTACCTATGTTAAGCTTGGTCAGGTTAGGAGATAATGGTTTGGTATTTTGTGCCATACGCTTCCAGTCGGTGGGTTTCTGCGCTCTACTGTGCCCTGATATGTTCTACTTGGCCTTGGTGTGGCCAGCGACAGTAATTCCGGCACGTTAGCTTGTGTTAGGTTACGTTTGGTTGGGTTAGATGCGGAAGGCTTGGTTAGGACTTCTTCGACTTTTAACCAATATGCTGCTATTCGGAGAATGCCCGCTCTTTACATTGCTCCACTATTCTCTGCTCGACTCCGTCGAGGCGAGCAAAAGATGACGTGGCACGTTAGTTCGGGTTCGGTTATGTTTGGTTAGGTTAGGATAGGTTAAGTTTGGTCAGGATGACTTTTACTTGTGTTCTCTACACTGCATTTCCGTGCACTTCTGTGCTCTGCATTGCTCTACTGTATTCAGCACGACTCTGGGGAGTCGAGCATTCGTGGTCGTGGAAAGTCAGCTTGTGCTATGTTATGTTTGGTTACGTCAGGTTATGTGTAGTTTGGTCAGGATAGCTTAGCCTTTTGTGCTATACACAGCTATCCACGGATTTCTGCGCTTTACTGTGCTCTAGTATATTCTGCCTGACTTTGGGGATGCCGGGATTAGTGTCCTCAGCACGTTAGGTTGAGTTTAGTTACGTTTGCTTATGTTACGTTTGGTTACGTAAGGATAGAATACCTTGGGATCATGTGCCGTACGCTGCTATTAGATGGATTTCTGCGCTCTACTGTGCAATGATACGTTCTGCTTTGTTCTGTGGCGGCCAGTAATGGTAATATCGGCACGTCAGTTAGAGGTAGGTTACGTTTCGTTTGGCTAGGTTAGGAAGGCTTTCTTAGAATTTCTTTGTCTTTTGAGCCACAATCTGCTATTCAGTGGATTTCTGCTCTATACATTGCTCTACTATACTCCGCTCGACTCTGAGTATGCGAGATACAGTGGTCGCGGCACGTCAGATTTTGTTAGGTTATGTTCGGTTAGATTAGGTTAGGATAAGTTTGGATAGTGTAGCTTTGAGCGTCGTACTATACACTCCTATGCGGTGGATTTCTGTGATCTTCTGTGCCCTGCTACGTTCTGCTTGGCTCACGGGAGGCCAGGAAGAGTGGTCCCTGCAAGGTATTTTGAGATATGCTACGTTCGGTTACGTTTGGTTGGGTCATGTTATCCTATGGCATCTCCGGCTTTTGTGCTATTCACTGCAGTGCGGTGGATTTCTGAGCTACACTGTGCTCCGGTACAATCTCCTTGTCTCTGTGGAGGCGAGCAATCGTAGTTTCGTCAATTCATGTTGAGCTATGTTACGTATGGACATGTCACGTTTGGCTACGTTAAGACAGGACACTTTGACTTTTGCGCCATTCATTGCTGTTCGGTGGTTTTCTGCGCCCTAATGTGCTCTAGTATGCTCTGCTTGGCTTCGAGGAGGCGAGAAATATTGGTCTCGTCACGTCATGCTTAGTTACACTACGTTTGAGTAGGTTATGTACGGTCAGGTTAGGTCGGAGTGAGTTTGACTATTGTGCTGTACACTGCAATGGCGTGGATTTCTGCGCTTTACTGGGCTCTAGCATATTCTGCTTGGCTCTGGGAAGGCCGGCAATATTTGCCCGTTACTTTTTGTTATGGTATACTACGTTTGTGTAGAGTAGGTGGGGTTAGCTTGGGTTAGGTTTCAACGAGAGATAATAGTCCCGGATTACCGAGCACTCGCTGCATTAAAATATCATACAGTCTATTAGAACGAGAACGTTTGTCGCGCTTAAATCTCCGTTCTCTCAATCCCAGCTGAAAGCTGAGGCACAACAGGATATTTATACCATTAACTAGCTTTCGTCAATAGAACTGCAAGCGCGGCTCGCTTCAGCTTCGAGCACTTTGCATACGGTGTTAACACGGTCAATTCTATGGAAATCGTATCTCTTTAATTCATTTTGGTCGTGGAAGGTCTCCAATGAGAACGCATCATGCTAGTAATCCCGGGAAACCGTGAATTCCATCCGTTCCAGCTCTTTAGCTGAGCCGGCTCCGAGCAGCTGCTTAATTGAAAATCGTAAAAAATCCGTTTATATTGAAGCCGATCTCGTGCATCGATTTTCTCTAACAACGGAAGAAAAATCAACGAGAAAATCAAGGCGAAGAGGAGAAAAAATCCGTCGTTCCGTTCCGGCTGAAAGGATATCGAAAATGGGAACGAAATGGCACCTTTTCAGGCGCCTCCTTCCTACGATTTGCCTAATCGCGTGAAAAATCTCGATTTTTCCAATTTTGCGCCCGACATGGTGCCAGCTTGCGAAGGAAATGCTGAATACGAATGCAAAAGGCGATTAATGTCTCGTGACTTGACGCCTTTTCGCGAATTTTCCACGGTAAATCTGCCGTTTAAGTTTCCGTTTATCTTCCTTTCGCACGAAGTTCACCCTCTACTCCATGGGCTCTCCGCGACTATTAACTTTACTCTATCGAACATGCGAAGGATGTTTCAATTCAATTAAGGATGGAGTCGGAACGTGGGTTGAAAAAAGGGGTAATGAGACAATCGAACCTGCTAATGCCTCGTCGCCTTTTTGTACTTCGTGATAGAAGGACCTCGTCGAGACTCGCGTAATTCTATTGGGTATTTAAAAAGTGACCTATATTCGCCACGCGTTCTTTCATTCCAGAGAATGATTGAAGAAGGTTTTGCAAATGTGGGATTACGTTCCGTGAAACGAAATGAAATAGCTAGGAGTATGGTAATTAATTGCTGAAATGTAATAGTGGAACGAGAAATCTGAGGACATCGATGACAGAGAAATGATTGCTTATCTAATTCCGCGATTGAGTATGAAGTGAACAATGCGGTACCTAATTCAGGAAATAAATTATTATTATTAACAAGTATTCCCTTAATTCATTTCTGTTAATTTCAATCTCTAGAAATTCACAATTTCAGCCTATTTCTATTAGCATCTGTCCCAGCATCTATTAATCATTATAGTTATTCCCTTTAACTTATTTCTTACTGTTCTTTTAATTCCCGTCAAAATATTATTCCATGCTACAAATATTATTCGAACAAGTTTCTATTAACACGTATCCCCATGAATATTGACAAAGTTGGGAAAGTTCAATCGGTATCGCTACCAATCGTTCCGAAAAGAAATCTGCTGTATGTACCCCGCAACTGAGAATTCCAAATTCGCTTTGATCTTAAACGAATTTCTGCTAGCTTTTGGTCACTTTTAACGTTAATTGGGAATCCTTCCAACGACAATAACAAAGACTCGTAACAGGAACGTGCAATGTTACACAAGCGACCGAACATCTCTATCGGCTTCCTCCACGGATATAGTACATTAAATCTCGAGGCTACTGAAACAAGGAACTAAACGATTGAAGTAGACAGTGCCGCGAGTTGTCTCGGTATAAAGTTTGAAACCGGCTAATGGTCGATAATGGAACTGCCTGAATGGGAGCATAACAAAAATTATGCTGTCGACTGGCTGCTCGTCATCCGGAAAACAATATTCACGGGGGAACGCGTCATTGTACGTATAATACAACGAAATCTGCTCGCGTGCCTCCGCTGTCTGTTGTGGAACTGTCTGCCGTTATATCCGAGAATTGCGCGAGGATATAGAAGATGGCAGACAAGAGCAAAAACCTGCACGGCCTATACGGTCACGCCTTCCGTATGTGCGCCAGGGTTGTGGATTGGGCCGTCAAGGAGATGAGTCTCCAAGTAACAGCCGGGCGTGCCCAGGAGACGATGGCGGAGAGGGTCCGCGTGCTGATGTCGGAGATCGCCGGTCTACGGAAGAAGGACGTCTCCCAGCAGGCGGTGATCGCCTCCTTGCGCGCGGAGCTGGATCAGGAACGGAGGCGAGTAATCGTCGACCTCGCGCCCGCTCGAAGTATGCGTGCGTCCGCGGGCGCCGGAGCAGCGGCACCGGCGCCCGTGTTCGGTATGGAGGCTGCCTTCGCGGCACTCAGTCCCCAAATAGACGAAAAGTTCTAGGAGCTCGTGCGAACGCTCCCCGTGGCGGCCGGGCGGGATGCGTCTGCCCGAGAGCCGGAGGAAGCGAGCTCCAACGCCGGCTTGCACGCACCGCCTGTACTGGTGGCCTCGGCGGACCCTGTCGCGGGCGCCACCAGTGGCGGGCCCGCTGACGCCAAGGCGAAGGACCCGGTCACGGCCCCGGTCGTAGCCGGGAAGGATGCAAAGGCCAGCTGGTCTCTCGTCATTGGTAGGCGCGAGAAGCGAGAGCAGCGGCAGGCGGCCGCTGCCCCGCAACTGCCCGCGAGGGTGCCCACGAGTGCGACTAACGGAGCCGACGGTAAGACGGGGCGCAGCCCCTCGGGGATGAGCTACGCCCGCGCGCCTCCAGCGACCGCCGCAAAGACCGGAACGATGCACGGTCACGACAAGAAGAAGATCGGAGATAAGCCGGGCACCATTCTTAAGCGGCCGGCGTCGCGGGACGCCGTCGCGGTTTGGGTACCCAAGAGGTCGAGTCACTCTTGCGCGGAGGCCATCTAAGCTGCAAGGGGAAAATAAATCTCGCCGACCTCGGGATCGAGATCTTGCGCCCACGTCGGGCCGCTTCCGGCGGTCTACTGCTGGAGGTCGTCGGACCCGAGGGCGCACAGCGAGACGCCGCTCTCGCCGGGCGAATGAGCGAAGTCTTTGAGGGATCCGGCGTGCGGGTTACGGTTCCCACCAAAGAAGCGGAGCTGAGCGTGACAGGGCTCGACGACTTTGTAACCCACCGCGAGGTCGCCGCTTCCCTGGCTAGGGTCGGTGATTGCACCGAGGCGGAAGTAAGAACAGGAGTGATCCGGTCTTCCGCTTCGGGGCTGGGCTCTGTATGCGAGAATGGCCGTCGATTGCGGGCAGATCAGCGTCGGCTGCACTTCGGGCCGTGTCGTAGACTTGGAGGCACGGCGACTCCAGTGCAACCGTTGTCTTGCGTTCGGTCACACAAGGAGCGGACGCTCTAGCGCGGTGGAACGCAGCGACACCTGTTTCAGGTGTGGCGCGGCGGGCCAACGTGCCGGTGGGTGAAGTGCGCCTGCACACATGTGCCCGGTTTGCGCCGGGCTCGGCCGCCCCTCCAACCACCGGCTGGGCAGCAAGGCGTGCTGCCCGCCAAAGGCAAACTGCGCGGCTCTCCAGGCGCCTGCAGGAGCCGTGTCCGCATCGGCGCCTGCGAGCGCCAATTCGAAAGATGCGTCCGCGAATTCCGTCTCCGCGGATGCTACCACGATGGGCCCGCCGACCGGCGGAGCACCGGGCCCGCAGCAGGCCCAAAGGAAGGGGGGGCCAGGAGGAAGCCATGGACACTGTCTAACTTTCACGTCATCCATGGTGCCCCAGGCCAACCTGAACCACTCGCGGGCGTCGCAGGACCTGCTCCTGCAGACGCTCGTTGAGCTGGGTGTCGGGATATCTGTTACCACAGAGCCGTACCGTATCCTCGATCAAGACGCGTGGTTCGCGGATCAGGACGTCTCCGTGGCGATCACCGCCAGGGAACTACGGCGGACACCCGCACCAACGCTGCTTCACAGCGGTGAGGGATTCGTGGCGGTCTCCTGGAACGACGTAGTCGTGGTGGGGTGCTACGTCTCCCCCAGCCGCGGCCTCTCGTCGTGCGAGAGGTTCCTGGACGAGCTCGGAGGTTTCCTTAGTGGACACATGGCTCATCCGTTTCTGGTCCTGGGGGACTTCAAGGCCCACTCCATGACGTGCTGTTCTCCGCGAACAGACGCTCTGGGAGAGGCCCTGCAAGATTGGGCCGCAGGGTTGGATCTCCGGTTGCTCAATCGGGGTTCCGTAAACAAGTGCTTTCGGTGGAACGGCATGTCCATCGTGGACTTGTCGTTCGCATCGCTGGTAGCTTTGCGGCGGGTCACCGGCTGGAGGCTGGCGGTGGAGGTCGAAACGCTTAGCGACCACCTCCACATCACCATGATGCTTGGCGTCCCTCCTCGCACCGGCCTGGAACCACCCTGCGGAAAGCATACCACCGCGCCGCGATGGGCGCTCGAGCGCCTCGGCCGCGACCCCTTCGCCGCGCCCGTCCAGGTCGTAGCCTGGGCGGATGGGGCTGTCGGGAGCGAGAACGACGAAGCGGGGTTAGGGGCGGAGCGGCTAAGGGCGGCGATGACGCGCGCGTGCGACGTCGCCATGCCGCGCGTCAGGGAGTCACCTTCGCGGGGTGCAGTTCACTGGTGGTCGGCTGAAATCGCGCAGCTCCGGGAGCTATGCGTGCTCGCCAGGCGCCAGAAGCCTCGAGCGCGTCGTCGACGACGCGCGGTGTCCGCCGAGAAAATCGCGCGCCACTATCGCGGGTACCGGTCCGCGGTGGGCGATCTCCGGAGGGAGATTCGCAGAGCCAAATCTCGGCAATGGGACGAACTCCCCTCGACGCTGGAAAGCGATCCGTGTGGTCGCCCCTGTAAATTAGTATTGGGGTAGTTAAGGGCATGAGCGCCCCCCGTGACCGAGCGTATGGATCCCGAGCTCCTGCGGCTGGTGATCGACACCATCTTCCCTGTGGTGGCGGTGGATCGGATGCAACCCGCTGCAGTGCGGTCGGAACTGGTCGGGTGTTCCGACGAGCAGGGGGTCTCGCGCGATGAGTTGTGTCGTGCAGTCGTTAGGATGTGGGCGAGGAGCACCGTCCCCGGGCCGGACGGCATCCCAGGCCGAGCCTTTGCACTGGCTCTGGAATCGTGGGGTGACCGTTTGCGACGGCAGTTCGACAGCTGGCTCAGGACCGGTCGCTTCCCGGCATGTTGGAAGAGAGGGAGGGTCGTGCTGATTCCGAAACTAGGGAAGCCGCCGCACTCTCCGAGGGCATATCGACCGATATGCCTGCTCGACGAGGCGGGCAAGCTCTTCTAGCGCGTTCTAGCTGCGCGCCTCCGAGAGAATTTAACGGACGTGGGTCCCGACCTCAGCGTCAGCCAGTTCGGATTCCGGCATGGTCGGTCGACGATCGAAGCGATCAAGCGCGTTCGTACCCTGTCGGAGGCTGCCGTCGACCGTGGAGGAGTGGTGCTGGCGGTCGGTGTGGATATCGCCAACGCCTTCAACACCCTGGGCCGCCATCCGGTGTGCCCTGTTGTACCATAGGGATCCCCAATACGTGAAAGCGGTGACCGGCGACTGTTTGGCGGAGCGCACGATCGAGTATCCCGGACGATACTCGACCGTCCTGCAGGCGACGAACTGCGGTGTTCCACAGGGATCGGTACTTGGGCCGATCCTCTGGGGCCTCGCGTACGACGCCGTGTTGCGCACTCCCCTTCACCGCAGCCTGAGCCTGACGTGTTACGCGGACGACGCGCTGGTTATGGCCGCCGGGTCGAGTTGGGAGGAGGCCACGCTGCGCGCGGAAAGCGGCGTGGCCCTCGTCGCGTATAGCATCCAGCGGCTAGGGTTGTGTATCTCCCCTGAGAAGACCGAGGCAATGTGGTTTTGCCATCGGCACCGTGGAAGCCGCCCAAGTCCCTGATGCGCGTGGGGAACGTCGTGGTCGAGGTACGTGACCGGATGAAATACCTCGGCCTCCTCCTTGATAGCCACTGGAAAATCGACGAACATTTTCTCGCGCTGGAACCACGCCTGGAAGGTATGGCGGGGGCGCTGTGTCGCCTGCTACCCAACCTGGGAGGGCCAGACGGGAGGGTGCGCCGCCTCTACACACGAGTCGTTCGCTCGGTGACACTTTACGGGGCTCCGATCTGGGCGAACGACCTGGTCGCCAGGCCGCGCAGTCTGGCGATTCTCCGGCAAGTCGCTCGCAGAATGGCGATCAGGGTCGTGCGCGGATACCGCGCGATATCCCAAGTGGTGTCGATGGTCCTGGCGGGTGTCCTGCCGTTCGAACTGCAAGTGGTGTGGGAGGCCCGTATCTACGGTCTCCTACACACTGGCGGCGGCGGTGCTCCTGAAGAAGGGGCCGTTTCGTTGAGGCGAAGGGTTCGACAGCCCTTGATGACCGCCTGGCGAACTCGGCTGAGGAAGGCGAGTAGCCGGCGGTACCGGGCGATCAAGGCTGTACTCCCCGTGTTGGATGCATGGGGGTGCAGCGGCAGCCGGCACACTCTCCGCCAGACACAGGTGCTAACCGGGCACGGGTTCTTCGGGGCGTACCCGTGTCGTATCGTGCGCGAACGTGTGACGCGGTGTCATCACTGCGGGGAAGGGCGGGGCACGGCGCAGCGCACGCTGGAAGAATATCCGGCGTGGGCTCGCGAGCGCCGGGTACTGTGTCGTGTGGTGGGTAAGGACCTTTCACTTTCAGTCGTCGTGGCGCGAATGACGGAGGGCTTAGGTGCGTGGCGTGCGGTGGCCTCCTTCTGCGAGGCGGATATGCTACAGAAGGAGGCCGCAGAGAGAGCCCGCGAGCGTAGCGCGTGCTCCTCGCGCATAGGGCATCGGAGGCTGCAAGCGTGGCGCCGGAGGGCGGCGCGCGGACTGCCGGATGTGTAAACGCGTTAGACCTCCGCCTTCGCGAGAGACCATTTACCTACGGCCGGGAAACCGTCTATCTCTCCCGTTGTAACCTAGGTGAGGGTCACCGCGAGCTGACGTGTGGGGTCCCGTCAGTTCGAGGGAACGTGGTCTGGGCGCGCGGCGTCGCGTGATGGTCGCGCGGCGTCCGCAGGGTATGCGTTCGTTGCGGAGCGCTGGTATGCGTGTTGTGTGCGTGTGAGTGTGTGTCTGTGTGCGTGCGCCTGTAAACGACCCGTATCGCGCGCATAGACATGATCGTTTCGGGTGCGATTACCCGTCGCGCCGGGAGGGAACTTCGGTTGCGTCGCGGGGGCTTCCTGGCAATTGCGTCGCCGCGAATTCCTGGGCGCACCGAAATGCAAAGGGCTGGCCATCGTGGAGGTTTTATTGGGTAAAAATCCCACATAACCGCGCCCCCTCCCCTAAGGGGGCCGGGTATCTTTGGAAGATTTCCCCCACGTGAGAAGAAGAAGTCAGTGTGTCTGACTCTTGTGCTATACGCCGCAATTCGGTGTAAATCTGCACTCTGCTGTGCGCTAGTGTATTCTACATGGATATGGGGAGGCCAGCAATAGCGGTCGCGGCACGCAAGGTTTTGCTTTGCCACGATTGGTTATGTTACGGTTGGTAACGTTAGGAGGGGATAGCTTTGACTTTAGTGCTATAGCCTGCTGTTAGGTGGATTCCTGCCACCTACGTTGCTTTAATATTTTCACCTTGGATCCGGGAATGGCAGCAGTAGTTTTCTCGGCACGTTGGATTGAGCCACTTTACGTTCGGTTAGGTTGTGATAGGCTATGGTTGGTCAGAAATAGCTGTAACTCTTGTCCTGTACACTGCTGTTCGGTGGATTTCTGAGATCTACTGTGCCCTAGTATGTCCTGCTTGGCACTGGGGGCGCAGCAATTGCGGTTTCGGCAAGTTAGCTTTGTATATGCTATGTTTGGTATGCGCTGCTGGTTTGGGTTAGGCTTAGGTAGCTTTGACTTCACTGATATACACTCCGATTCTATGGGTTTCTACCTTCTACTCTCCGCTAGTGTGCACTGCTTGGGTCTGGGGATTCCAGTACCTGTGATCGCGGCACGTTAGTCTGAGTTAGGTTACGCTTGGTTATGTTGCGATTGGTTAGGTTAGGAGAGGATAGCTTTGACCGTAGTGATATATTTTGTTGTTAGGTGGATTTCTGCGCCCCACAGTGCTCTATTATATTCAGCTTGGCTCTGGAGGCAAGCAATGTTTGTCTCGGCACTATAGGTGGGTTATGTTACGTACGGTTATGTTACGACTGGCTAGGTTAGGAGATGATAGCTATGACCTTAGTGATATAGTCTGTTATTAGGTGGACTTCTGCGGCCTACAGTCCTCCCCTATTTTCAGCTTGGCTCTGGGAAAGCCAGCAATATGGGACCGGGCACATCAGGTTGAGTTATGTTACGCCCGGCTATGTTGCGATTTGTTAGGTTAGGAGAGGATAGCTTTGACTTTAGTGCTGAAGTCTGTTATTAGCTGGATTTCTGCTCCGTACAGTGTGTGATATTTCCAGCTCGGCTCTGTGAAGGCCACCTGTAGTGGCCTCGGCACGTTATGGTGATTCATGTTACGTGCGGTTATATAGGGCATGTCTAAGTTTGGTTATGTTAGCTTTAACTTTTGCGCTGTGCAATGCTGTTCGGTGGATTTCTGCGCTGTACTGTTCTCTAGTATGTCCTGCTTAGCACCGGGGAGGGCAGTAACAGCGTTCTCGGTACGTTAGGTTGTGTTATGCTATGTTTGTCTATGTTCAGTTTGTTTGGGTTAGGTTCACGTAGCTTTGACGTTTCTGATACACACATCGATTCTATGGATCTCTGCGGTCCGCTCTCCACTAATTTGTTCAGATTGGCTGACTGGAGGTCAGCAATAGTGTTCGTGGCACGTTGGGTTGCGTTATGTTTCGATCGGTTATGTAACATTTGGATAAGCTAGAAGAGGACAGCATTAACATTAGTGATATAGTCTGTTGTTAGGTGGGTTTCTGCGCCCCACAGTGCTCTAATATTTTCTGCTTTGCTCTGGGAAGGACATGAATAGTGGTCGTGCCACGTTAAGTTTGGATACTCCACGTTTGGTTAAGTTAAGTTATGGCTTCCCTGACTTTTGTTCTATTCATGGCTATTTTGTGGCTTTCTGCGATCTACTTTTCTCTACTATACCCTGCTCGACACTTGGGAGATCAGCATTAGTGGCCATTGAACGATAGGTTGCGTTAGGGTACGTTTGGTAATGCTAAGGTTTGCTAGGTTAGGATACTGTAGTTATGACTTTTGTGCTATACTCCGCTATTCGGATGATTTCTACTCTCTACATTGCTCTAGAATACCCTGCTCAACTCCGGGGAGTGAAGTAATAGTATTCTCGTCACGTACGTTTGGGTTTGGCTACGTTTGGTTAGGTTATGTTAGTCTTGGGTTAGGTACGGATTGCTTTCACTTTCGTGGTATAGGCTGCTGTTCGGCGGGTCTCTGCGCTCTATTGTGCTGTAGCCTGTTTTGTCTCGTCATGGGGAGGCCAGCAATGGTGGTTTCGGCTCGTTTGTTTGGGATAGGTAACGCTCGGTTGTGCTTCGTTTGGTAATGTTAGGATAGGATAGCACTGACTTTTATGCTACACACCGATATTCGGTGGACTTCGGCGCTGCAAATTGTTGTAATATGCCATGCGTGTCTCTGGGGAGTCCAGCAATATTATTCTCGGCACGTTATGTTAATGTGTGTTACGCGTGGCTTAGCTAGGCTTGGGGAGGTTATGTTGGGATATCTTTGACTTCTGTGCCACACACTGCAATGCGGTGGATTACTGCGCTCTACTGTGCTCTAGCACGTTCTGCTTAGCTTCGGAGAGACCTGGAAGTATGATCTCTGCACGCTAGGTTGAGTTACGTTACGGTTGGCACGGCTAGGTTAGGATATATTTGGTTAGGGTAACACTGAATATTGCGCTATGCAGTGCTACTCGGTGGATTTCTGCGCTCATCATTGCTCTACTATACTCTGCACGACTCTGGTGAGACAAGCAATAGCGGTCGTGGCACGATAGATTTAGTTTGGCTACGTTTGGTTACGCTGTGATAGGTTATGTTTGGGTACGATGGCATTGACTTTTGTGATATACAAGGATAGTCGGAGATTTCCGCGCTCCACTGTTCCCTGATGTGTTCTGCTTGGCCCTGGGAGGCCTGCAGTAGATGTATCAGCCAGTTAACTTGAGTTATTCTACGTTTGGTTGCGTTAGGTTAGGTAAGGTTTGGTTATTGCAGCTTTGACTTTTGTGCTGTAAACTGAAATTCGTGGGATTTCTGCGCTATGCTGTGCTCTAGTATACTATGATTGGCTATGGGGACGCCTGCAGTATTGGCCTCCGCACGTCAGTCTTAGTTATGTTACGTTTAGATATGCTAGGATACGTTGTGTTATGTTAGGATGATATTGACTTTTGTGCGACACACCGCTGTCCTATGGACTCTGCCCTCTTCTGTGCGCTATCGCACTCGGCATGTCCCTATGTGCGACAGGTACAGCACTCTGGGCACGTTAGTTTCGGTTATGTTACATTTGGTTGGGCTAGGTTTGGCTATG
Organism: Eufriesea mexicana; assembly: GCF_001483705.2. NCBI lineage: Eukaryota > Metazoa > Arthropoda > Insecta > Hymenoptera > Apidae > Eufriesea > Eufriesea mexicana. The sequence goes on along the minus strand of NW_016914044.1, from coordinate 28,498 downwards.
CTTGGTTAGGATGTCCTTGACTTTTGAGCTATTCACTGCTATTTGGGCGATTTCGGAGATCTTCATTCCTCTGCTATACTCTGCTTAGCTCTCGTGAGGCCAGCATTGGCTTTGGTGGCACGTCAGCTTTTGTTATGTTACGACTGCTTACCTTAAGATTGGTTAGGTTAGGATTGGATAGCTTTATCTTTAGTGCTATACACCGCTATTCGGAGGATTGTTACGCTCTACATTGCTCTAATGTGCCCAGCTTGTCCCTGCGGGGTCAGCAATATTATTCTCGGCCCGCTTGGCTCGGTTAGGCTACGTTTTGTTACCTTATGTTAGCTTTGGTTATCTTTGGGTGGATTCGTCTTTCGTGGCTTACACCGTTATTCGATGGATTCCTACGCTCTACTGCATTCTGCTATGCTCTGCTTCGCTCTGCGGAAGCCAGCAGAAGTGGTCTCGGCACGATAGGTACAGTTATTCTATGCTTGGTCAGGACAGGTTGGGCATGGTTAGGTCAGGGTTTCTTTGATTTTTGCGCTTTACGTTACCATTTGGTGGCTCTCTGCACCCTGCTCTGCTGTGTAATACCCTGCGCGCCTCTGGGGAGGCCAAAATTAGAGGTCAAGGCACGATAGGTTTTGTTAGGCTGCGTTTGGTAATGTCACGATTGGTTAGGATAGGTTAGGGCAGCTTTGACTGTTGTGTTGTACACCGATATTTGTAGGATATCTGCGCTATATATTACTCTTCTCTCCTCTGCTCGACACTGGGCAAGCCAGTAATTGTGTTCTCGGCACATTCGTTTGAGATAGGCTGCGTTTAGTTAGGTTACGATAGTTTGGGTTAAGTTTGGATTGCTTTGACTTTTGTGCCACACACTGCAGTGCGGTGGATTTCTGCGCTTTACTGCGCTCTAGCGTACTCTGCTTGGTATTCGAGACGCCAGCAATAGTTGCCGCGGCGCGTTAGTTTGCGGTAGATTACGTTTGGTTAGGTTAGGTTTGTTTGGGTTTGGTTAGGACATCTTTGACCTTCGTGCTGTACACTGCCATTCTATGCACCTCAGCTATCTGCTCACCTCTAGTATGCCCTGCTTGACAACTGGGTTGCGAGCATTAGCTGTCTCGGAACGTTCGGTTGAAATAGGATGCGTTTGGCTAGGTTACGTTAGCTTTGGTTAGATTTGGATGGCTTCGACTTTTCTGCTGTTCCCTGCGTTTCTATGGATTTCTGCAATCTACTCTCCGTCATTATGCTCTGCTTGGCCCTGTGGACGCCTGCAATACTGGTCGCAGCATGTTAGGTTGAGCTGGGTTCCATTTTGCGCGGTTTTGCTACGCTGGGTCAGGTAAGGATTGCTTTGTTACATATGAGCTCAAAGCTGATATCCTAAGGACGTTTGTGCTCCACTGAGCTCTATCATATTCTGCTTGTCTCTGGGGTATCCAGCAATAGTGTTCGCGGGACTTTAGGTTTAGTTACTCTTCGCTTGGTTAGGCTAGGTTATGTCTGGTTAGGCCTCGGTATCATTGACTTCGTCCTTTTCATTGCTATTTGGTGGCTTTCTGCCCTCTGCTGTGCTCTACAGTACTTTGCTTGACGCTACGTTGTGCTAGGCTACGTCTGACGATATTACGATTGGTCAGGTTAGGACGGGATAGGATTGGTTCTTGTGTTGTACACCGCTCTTCGGAGGATTTTACGCTCTACATTGCTCTACTGTACTCCGCTCGACCCTGGGGAGGCCAGTAGTATTGGTCTCGGCACGTTAGGTTGATTTAAGCTACGTTCGGTAATGTTACGCTTGGCTATGTTATGATTGTGTATCTTCGACTATTGTGGTTTGCACTGTGATTCCTTCGTCTCCTGCGACCTACCCTATTCTAATATGTACTGCTTGTCTCTGACGAGGGCAGAAATAGAGGCCTCGGCACGTTAGGAACTGTTAGGTTAAGTTTGGTTACGTACGTTTGGTTCGATTATGATAGCGTAGCTTTGACTTCTGTGCTATACACTGCTATGCGTAGAATTTACGCGCTCCAGTGCGCTGAGGTATGTGCTGCTTGGATGTCGGTTGGCTAGCAATGCTGGCATCGGCACGCTATGTTCTGTTGTGTTACGCTTGGTTTGGCTAGGTTAGAATAGCTTTGGACAGGTTGGCTTTGACTTTTATGCTATTCACTGCTATTCGGTAGATATCTCTGCATTACATTGCTCTACTGGCATCGGCATGTCTCTGGGAATGCCAACAATAGCGCTCGTGGCAGGCTCGGTTGTGCCACGTTACGCTTGGCAATGTTAGTTTAGGTCACGTTTGGTTAGGGCGGCTTTGACCTTTCTGCTATGCAATGATATTCGGTCGATATCTGCGCACTGCATTGCTGTACTGTCATCTGCTTGTCTCGCAGGAGGCCAGCAACAGTGGTCGTAGCGCGTATGGTTTATTTAGATTATGTTTGGCTAGGTTAGGTATGGCTATATTTGGTTAGGACGGTTTTGACTTTGGTGCGATAAACTGCTATTCGGCGGATTCCTGCGGTCTGCGGTGCTCTAGTATGTTCTTCTTGGCTGTGGGCATGACGGCAGTTTTGGTCCGGCACGTTGGACTGTGTTAGGTTGCGTTAGGTTGTTCTACGTTTGGCAAGGTAAGGATATTATAGCTTTGAGTTTTGCGCTATACACAGCTTCTCGGTGAATTTCTGCCTCTAATGCGATCTAGTATTGTCTACTTTGATCCGAGAATGCCAGAAATTGTGGCAGTGCAGTGTTGGGTTGGTTTAAGTTACGTTTGGTTAGGTTAGGTTTATTAGGTTAGGTTAGGGTGTCTCAGACTTTCGTGCTTGACACTGCCATTCTATGGACCTTTGCGCTCGACCCTCCTGTAATATGCTCTGCTTGTGGCTGCGGAGTAAAGAATAGAACTCTCATTACGTTAGGTTGACCTCTGTGCCTTTGGTCCGGTAAAGTTTGTTTAGGTTAGGATGGGATGACTTTGACTTTTTTGCTATACACTGCTGTACGGTGGATTCCTGCGCTCTTCGTTGCTCTACTATACTCCGCTCGACTCTGGGGAGACCATCATCAGCGGTCGCGGCTCGATAGATTGTTTCAGGTTACGTTTGGTAAAGTTAGGTTAGGCAACGTTTGGTTAGGGTGGTCTTGACTTTTGTGCTATACACAGCTATTCGGTGGATTTCTGCTCTCTTCTGCGCGCCAATATTTACTGCATGGAACTGGGGAGGCGAGCAAGTGCGGTCTGGGCACGTAGGTTTGAGATATGGTACGTATGGCTGGGTTAAGCCTGGTTAAGCTCGGTAAGAATGTCTTCGAATTTCGTGCTATACACTGAAATTCGGCGGCCTTCCGCGCCCTACTGTGGTCTCATATAATCCGATTGGCCCTCCGGAGAACTGCATTAGTCTTTTCGGCACGTTAGGTTGAGTTATATTACGCTTTGTTAGATTAGGCTGGGTATATTTCGGTTAGGATAGCTCCGGCTTTCGTGCTATACACTGCCATTCCGAGGATTACTGCGCTCTACTCTGCTGTACTATATTCTGCTTGGCAATGCGGAGGTCAGCAATGGTGGCCGCGGCACGATATATTGAGATAGGCTACGTTTGGTGAGGCTACGTTTGTTTGGGCTATGTTTGGATAGCTTTCACTTTTCTACTATCCACTGCGGATATATGGATTTTTGGCGCTCGTGTCTCCACTCATATATTCGGCCTGGCTATTAGGGAGGGTAGCAATAGTGCTCCCGTCACGATGGGTAGCGTTAAATTTCGTTTGGTTTTCTAACGATTGCTTATGTCAGGATAGGATAGCTTCCACTTTTGTGCTATATATTGATATTCGGCGGATCTTTGCGTTCTACTGTGCTCTAATGTTTTCGGCTTGCCTGCGGGAAGGCCAGCAATAGAGATCCCTTCTCGTTAGGTTTGGTTGTTATACGTTTGGTTAGGTTAAGGTATCATTGACTCTTGGGCTACACACTGCCGTTTGGTGGCTTTCTGTGCTCTACTCTGCTCTAGTATACTCTGATATGCTCTAGGGATGCCAGCAATAGTGGTCTCGGCACGTAAGGTTATGTAATGTAGCGTTTGGTTACATTGGGCTTGGATAGATTCGGATACGATAGCTTCGACTTTTGTGCTATACCCCGCTATTCCTTTTGTTTCTACAAACTACGTTGTGCTACAATACTCTTCTCGGCTCTTCGGAGACCACTAATAGCGGTCTCGATCCGTTTGTTTTAAATAGGCCACGTTTTGCTACGTTAAGTTTGCTTGGGTTAGGTTTGGATAGAATTGACTTTCGTGTTATAGACTGTTGTTCGGCGGATTTCCGCGTTCTACTGTGCTCTGGTAGGTTTTGCTTCGTTTTCTGGAGGCCAGGAATAGTGGTCTCGGCATGTTAGGCTATGATGGATAACGTTAGGCCATGATATGCTTGGTAAGGTTAGGAGAGGGTACCTTGACCTTTATGCTATACACCGCTATTCGGAGGATTCCTGCGATCTACTGCGCTCTAGTCTGCTGTGCTTGGCTCTGGGGATGCAGGCAACAGTGATCTCGGCGCGTTAGATTGAGATAAGCAATATTCCGTTGTGTTACGTTTGGCTACGTTGGGATTGAGTCTTTGCGACTTTTGTGCTATGCACTGCGTATCTATAGACACCAGCGCTCTACTCTTCTCTAATACGCTCTGCTTGGCTCTGAAGAGGGCAGCAATTGTGGTCTCGCCACGTTAGGAATAGATGCGTTTCGTCCGCTCTCGTTACGTTTGCTTCGGTTGGGGGAGTATAGCTGCGATTTTTGTGCTATACACTGCAATTCGGTGGATTTCCGCGCTCTATATAGCTATACTATGATCTGCGTGCATCTCGGTAGCCCAGCGATAGTGTCACGGCTCGTTAGGTTGGGTTAGATTAAGTTTGTTTAGGTTAGGTTGCGATGTGTAAGGTTAGGATAGCTTCGACTCTTGTGCTACACACTGCTGTTCTATGGACTTCTGCGCTATTCAGTGAGCTATCACGCATTGCTTGCCACTGTGGACACCAGGAGTAATGCTCCCTGCAGGTTTTGTCTTGTTACGCTTCGTTAGGATAGCCTTGTCTGTGTTTGGTTGGTATAGCTTTGACTTATGTGCTATACACAGCTGTTCTATTCCTGCTTTCTGCAGTGCTGTAATATGTTCTGCTTCGCTCTAGGAATGTCAGTAACAGCGGTACCGCCACATTACGTTAAATTAGGCTACGTTCATATATGTTACGTTCGTATAGGTTAGGATAAGGTAGAGTTGACTTTTGTGATACACACTGCTATTCGGTGGGTTTCTGCGCTCTACTTTGCTCTAGTATATTCCGCTTGTCTCTGGGAATGTCAGCAACAATGTTCTAGGCACGTTGGGTTGAGCAAGATTACGTTTGGTTATGTTTCGTTTGGATAAGCCAGACAAGGATAGCTTCTACTTTTGTGCTGTACACTGCCTTTCGTTGGATTTCTGCACTCGGCTGTGTCATCATATGCTCTGCTTGGCTCTGGGGTGGCCACCAAGAGTGATTAAGGCCGGTTAGGCTGAGTTAGGTTGCGTTTGGTTATGTTACGATTGGTTAGGTTAGCAGATGATAGATACAACTTTAGTGCTATAGACTGCTATTAGGCGGATTCCTGGCCATAGAGTGCTTTAACACCTTCAGCTTCGTTCCAGGAGGGCCAGGAATAGTGGCCTCTGCATGCTGCATTGTGTCAGATTACGTTCGTCTAGGTTGGTTCAGGGTAAGTTTTGTGACGTACGCCGCTATACGGAGGAACTCTGCTCTCTACTATGCCCTAGTATGTCCTGCTTGGCTTAGTGAAGGCCAGTAATAGTGGTCGCGGCTCGTCAGCGTAGACTAGGCTACGTTCAGTTATGTTACCATTCTCTAGGTTAGGAGAGGATAGCTAAGCCTTTGGTCAGCTATTAGGTGTATTTCTGCGCCCTACGGTGCTCTAATATCTTGAGCTTGTCCCTGGGAATCCCGGCAATAGTGGTCTCGGCTCGTTATGCTGAATTAAGTTACGTACGGTTGTGTTACCATTGGTTAAGCTAGGTGAGGGTTGCATTGACTTGACGCTATGGTGTGCTATTCGGTGGATTTCCGCGCTCTGCTGTGCTCCAGTATGGACAGCTTGGCTCTTGAATTATGTTGCGTTTGATTATGTTACCGCTGTCTAAGTGAGGAGAGGATTGCTTTGTCCTGAATTCTGTACTCTGCTATTGGGTAGACCTCTGCACCCTACAGTGCCCTAATATGTACAGCTTGTCCGAAAGAAGGCCAGAATTAGTGGCCACGGCGCGCTATGTTTAGTCAAGTTGCGTTCGGTTAGGTTGGCTTAGGCTAAATTTGGATAGGATATCCTAACTTTTGCGCCGTACACAGCATTTCTGTGGAATTCTGCGCTCTACTGTGCTCTAGTATGTTCTCCTTGGCTCTGAGGATTGCAGCAGTCATAGTCTCGGCACGATAGTGTGAGCTAGGCTATGTTTGCTTATGTTGTGTTTGCTTGGGTTCAGCTTGAGTAGCTTTGACTTGACCCATATACACTGCGCCTTTATGTATTTCAGCGTTCTACCCTCCACTAACGTTTTCTGCTTGGCTCTGTGGAAGCCGGCAATACCATTCGCGGCACGTTATGTTGTGTTAGGCTATGTTTGGTTGTATTACGTTTGGACAGGCTAGGAGTGTGTAGCTTCTACTTTGGAGGTATGGTCTGCTATTAGGTGGAGTTCTGCGCCCTACAGTGCTCCTGCATTTTCTGCTTGGCTCCGGGAAGGCCATCAATACTGGTCGCGGCACGTTATGTTTAGACAGGTTGCATTCGGTTAGGTTGGGTTAGGCTAAGTTTGGTTTGGGTTGCATAAGCTTTTCTGCTGTACACTGCTATTCGGGGGATTTCTGCGCTCTGCTGTGCCCTAATATGCTCTGCTTGTCTCTGTGGATGCCTGCAATGGTGGTTTCTGCACGTTGGGCCAGGTTAGTCATCGTTTGGTTAGGTTACGTTAGTTTGGATTAGTTTCGGATAGCTTTGATTTTCGTGTTATATACTGATATTCGGTGGATTTCTGCGCTCTACTCTGCTCTGCACGGCTCTGGGAAGGACAGCAATAGCAGTAGCGTCTCCTTAGGTTGTGTTAGGTTACGTTTGGGTATTTTACGATTGGTTAGGTTTGTTGAGGGTAGCTCCGACTGCTGTACACTGCGTTTCTATGGCTTCCTGCGATCGACTCTGCTCTTTTATGCTCTGATTGAGTCTGTGGAGCTCTGCAATACTGGGCGTGCCGCGTTAGGTTGAGATAGACTTCGTTTGGCTAGGTTACGTTTCCCTGAGTAAGGTTCGGATAGCTCTGACTTTCGTGGTATACACGTCTATTCGGTGGATTTCTGCGCTCCACTTTGCCCCGGTATGATCCGCTTGGCACTGCGAAGAATAGCACTAGTGGTCTAGGTACGTCAGGATGGTTTATGTTGCACTTGGTTAAGTTACGTTTGGTTAGGTTAGGATAGGATAACGTTGACCTTTGAGATATACACTGCTATTCGGTGGATTTCAGCGATCCACTACAATTTTATATTTCCAGGTTGTCTCTGTGAAAGGCAGCTATGGTGGCCTTGGGACGTTATGCTGACTCAGGCAACGTTAGGTTGGGTTAGGCTTTGTCTGGTTATCACAGGTTATCCTCGACCTTTGCGCTTTGCACTGAAACGCCGTGGAAGTCTGTTATCTTCTGTGCTGTAGTATATTGTGCTTGGCCCTCCGGAGGTCAGCAATAGATTTGTAGGGCCGCCACGTGTTGATAGCTTGCGTTTGGTTATGCTACTTTCGTCAAGGTTAGGGCAGGGCAGCTCTGAATTTGTGCTATATACTCCCATTTGGTTGATTGCTGCGCACCACTGTGATCTAATATGCTCTGGCTTGCTCTGGGGAGGCCAGAAACTGTGGCCGCTACGCGTTATGTATGGTTAGGTTACGTTTGGTTAGGTTAGGTTTGTTTGGGTTGGGATAGGATACCTTGCACTTTTGTGCTGTACACTGAAGTGCGGTGGATGTCTGCTCTCTACTGTGCTCTAGTATGTTTTGGTTGGCTCCGGTGAGGCCGGAAACTGTGGCCGTGGCGCGTTATGGAGGGTTACGTTACGTTTGGGCTGTTTAGGTTTGTATGGCTTAGGACAGGATATCTTTCACTTTTGTGCTGTACACTGGAATGCGGTGGATTTCTGCGATCAACTCTGCTCCTGTATGTTCTGCTTGGATCTGGGGAGGACAGTAATAGTGGTCTCGCAATGTTGGGTTGACATATGCTTCGTTTGTGTGGGTTATGTTAGCTGGGGTTAGGTATGGATTGCTTCGACTTTTCTGCTATAGACTGCGATTCTATTTATTTCTGCCCTCCGCTCTCCTCTATTATGCTCCACTCAGCTCCTTGTCGGCCAGCAATACTAGTCGCGGCACGTCAGGCAAGGTTAGATTACGTTTGGTCGGGTTCGGTTGTTTTGGGTTAGGTCAGGGTAGCTTTGACTTTTGTGCTCAACACAGCTATCTTATGGACTCCCGGGGTCTACTGTGCTTTATCATATTCTGCTTTCGTATGGGGACGCCAGCAATAGTCGTCGCGGCACGTTACGCTGTGCTATGTTACGTTTGGTAAGACCACGTCTGGATAGGTTTGTGCAGGTTATCCTGCACTTTTGTGCTACACACTGCACTTGTGTGCATTTCTACGATCCACATTGCTCCACTCTATTCCGCTCGAATCTGGGGTGGCCAGAAATGGTGATCTTGTTACGTTAGGTTCAGTTATTCTACGTTTGGTTTTGTTATGTTTGTTTGTGTTAGGTAAGGGTAGCTTTGACTTCCGTGGTACACACTGTTATTCTGTGCACATCTGCGCTCTTCTGTGCTCTACTGTATTCTTCTTTGCCCTGGGGCGTTAAAAAATAGTGGTCGCGGTTCGTTATGTTGAGCTAGGATACTAGTATGTTTTGGTTAGGTTATGTTGGTTACGGTTAGGTTAATTACGTTTGGTTAGGTTATGTTGGTTACGGTTAGGTTAAGATTCCTTTGACTTTCGTGGTATAGACTGTTGTTCGGCGGGCTTCTGCGCTTTACTGTACTCTAGTATGTTTGGCTTCGTTGGGGGGGTTGCCAGCAATGGAGGTCTCCGCTCGTTAGGTTTAGTTATTCTAAGTTCGGATAGGTTAGGTTAGCCCTGATTAGGTTGGGTTGTCTTGATCCTTTTTGCTATACATGGCCTTCTGGTGGCTTTCGGCGCTATACTTGCCTCTTCTATACCCTGCTCGACCCTCGGGAGGTGAGCAATGGTGGACTCGGCACGGTAGGTTTATATAGTATACGTTTGGTTAGGTTAGAATAAGTCAGGTTGGGCTAGGATATCTCTGACTTTTGAGCTACGCAAGATTATTTGGAGGCCTTCTGCGCTATACCGTGCTCTAGTTTTTTCTGCTTGCCTTTCGGGAGGCCAGCGTTGTTGGTCCTGGCACGTCAGGTTAAGCTATGTTACGGTTGCTTTTATTGCGTTTGAATATGTTAGGACAGGGTATAGGCGACTTGTATGCTGTACTCTGCTGCTCGTTGGATTTCTAGGCTCTACATAGCTCTACTGTACTCTGCTCGACTCAGCGTAGGCCATCAATGGTGGTCTCGGCAAGTTAGGTTAAGTTAGGCTACGTTCGGTTAGGTTTGGTTAGGTTAGGTTTGGTCAGAAAGTCGTTGCCTTTTCTGATATAAACTGCAATTCGGTGTATTCCTTCGCTCCACTGTGTTCTGCTATATTCCACTTTTCCCCGCGGAGGCCAGCAATATTGACCTCGGCGGGCTAGGTTGAGTGAGGTTGCATTCTGTTATGTTGGGTTTGTCTGGGTTAGGTTAGGATACCTTTCACTTTTCTGCTGTTCGTTGTAATTGTATGGACTTCTGCCCTCTACGCTCATCTAATATGTTCTCTTTGGCTCTGGTGAGGCCAGCAATGGCGGCTTCGGCGCGATAGGATTAGTTACATTACATTTGGCTCGCCTCGGTTAGGTTAGGTTTGGTTAGGATAGCTTAGACTTTTCTGCTTTACATTGAGGTTCCATGGTCTTCGCTGCTCTATTCTTCTCTAATATGTTCCACCCGGATGTTTTGGTGCCAGCAATAACTTTCGCGGCACGTTAGAGTAAGTCACGTTACGTTCGGTTGTTTTGCGATTGGTTATGTTTGGATAGGATAGCCTTGGGCTTTGTGCTATACACAGGCATTCGGTGCATTTCTGCGCTATCCTGTGCTCCAGTATGTTCTACTTGGCGCTGGGGAGGCCAGCCGTAATATCATCGGCACGTTGGCTTTAGTTCTGTTACGTTCCGTTATGTTACGTTTTGCAACGTTATGGCAGGGGTCCTTTGACTTTTTTGCTATACTCTGCTGTTCGGTGGATTTCTGCGCCCTACTGCGCTCTAGTATGTCCTGCTTGGAAATGGGGAAGCCAGGAATTGTGGTCGCGCCACGTTACATTGAGCTATGCTACGTGTGGTTGATTTAGGCTATTTCATGTAGGCATTGGTTGCCCTTGACTCACTTGCTACGCACTACAATACGCCGGGTTTCTGCGATCTACCGTTCCCTAGTATATTCTGCTTGTCTCTGGGGAGGCTAGCAGTAGTGTCCTATGTACGTAAGTTTTAGTTCGGTTACGTCCGATTATGTTAGGTTTGGTTAGGTTAGGATAGGGTAGCATTGACTTTTGTGCCATACGCAGCTAATCTGTGGACCTCTGCGTAGTCAAACATACGCTAACTCAACACTTCGTGCCGCGACCACTATTGCTGGTCTCCCCACGGTCAAGCGGAACATAGTAGAGCATAGTAGAGCGTAGAAATCCACCGAAAATCAATGTGTACCACGAAAGTCATATCAATCCATGCCTAACCCAAACTAGTGTTACGTAGCCAAACGGAGTCTAATTCAACATAACCGTCCGAGACCGCAATTAATGGCGCTCCCAGAGTCGAGCAGAGTACAGTAGAGCGACGTAGGGTGTAGAAATCCACCGAATACCAGTGCATAGCACAAAGGTCAAATCTAGCCTCCCCTTGCCCATTCAAACGTAATATAACAAAATGCACCTTGGCTTAACATAACGTGCCGAGACCGTTATTGCTGACCTCCCCAGAGACAAGCAGAATATACGAGAGCACAACACAGCGCATTAATCCACCGCATTGCAGTGTGCAGCACAAGAGTGGAAGCTATACTATCCTAACCTAACCAAACGTAATATAACCAAATGTAACCGAACTCATACATACGTATCCAGACCAATACCGCTGTCCTTCTTATAGCCAAGCAGAATATGCTAGAGCACAGTAGAGCGCAGAAAGCCGCCGAATAGCAGTGCATAGCACAAAAGTCAAAGACATCCTCTCCTAATGAAACCAAACTTAAGACAAGCAGACGTAACGTATTCCAACATTACGTGTCTCGACCGCCATTGCTGGCCCCACGAGAGCTAGGCAGATTATAGAAGAGCAACGTAGAACGCTGGAATCGTCCGAGTAGCAGTGTATACCACAAAAGTCATAGCTGTCTTAACCAAGCTTAGCCAAACCTGACATAGCCTAGCGTGACATAACTCAACCTAGCGTGCCGGGAGCACTGTTCCTGGCGTCCGCAGGGAAAAGCAGAGAGCGATAGCGCACAGAAGATCGCAGAAGTCCATAGAACAGCACTGCTTAGCACAAAAGTCGAAGCTATCCTAACCTGCCACAACGCAACCTAACCAAGCCAAACGTAATATATCACATCCTAACGTGCCGCGACCACTACGGCTGGACTCCCGAGAGTCGAGCATAGTTTAGTAGAACAATGTATAGCGCAGATGTCCGCCGAATAGCGGAGAACAGCACAAAAGTATTAGCAATGCTCTCCTACAATAACCAATCGTAACATAACCAAACGCAGGAAAACTCAGCCGTACGTGCCGAGAGCACTACTGCTGGCATCCTTGCCGCCAAGAAGAACATATTAGAAGAGCGTAGAGGGCAGAAGTCCATAGAAAGGCAATGTGTAGGAGAAAAGTGAAAGGCACACTAACCTAACCCATTCTAACGTAACTTGGCCAAATCAAGCGTAACGCCACTCAATTCTACATAACCGACGCGGCCGCTATAGCTAGCTTCCATAGGTCGAAGCAGACCACAATAGAACACTCAAGGGCGCCGAAAAATCGATCGTATAGCAGTGTAAGTCAGGAAAGTCAGACCTGTCCTATCCTATCGTGACCATATGTAACGCAACAAAACGTTGCCTATCTCATCCTGTCCAGCCATTTCCACTCATGATTAGAACATATTAGAGGAGAGTAATGAGCAAAAATCCATAGAATCATAGTGCACATCACGATAGTCGAAGTCATACTATCCCGACATAACAATACGTATCACAACCGAACGTAGCTTAACGCAGCCTAACGTGCAGAGACCACCATTGCAAGCCTCCCAGAGCCAAGTAGAATAAACTAGAACAGAGTGGAGTGCAGTAATCCACTGCATTGCCGTGTATAGCAAAAAGGGGAAAATATCATAACGCAACGTGTCCTAACCTAGCCTAACCGAACGAAGCGTAACTCAACATAAGGCGCCGAGATTAGTAGTGCTGGCCGCCCCAGAGCCAAGCAGAGCTTATTAGCGCAATACAGAGCGCAGAAATAAACCTACATGCACTGTACAGCTCGAAAGTCATAGCTGCCCTGTAGTCAAACGCAACCTATCTCAGGCTAACGTGCAGAGACCAATACTACAGGCCTCCCCTGAGTCTAGCAGGGTATACTAGAGTAACGAAGAGCGCAAAAGTCCACTGAATGACAGTGTATAGCACGAAAGTCGAAGCTATCCTATCCTACTCTGTCCAAACGTAGTAAAACCAAACGCGACATCACTTAACCTATCGTGCCGAGACCATCATTGCTGGCCTCCCCAGAGTCAAGCAGATTATACTGGGGCAGACTAGAGCGCCGAAGGCAACCAACAAGCAGTATATAGCACAAAAGTCAATGACGTGCTAACATAACTTAACCGAAAGTAGACTAACAAAACGTAACCTGCCGAGAACACTACCGCTGGCATCCCCAACTCAAAGCAGAGCACCTTACAGCACCGTAGGAAGCAGATAGCATCCAAATAGCAGTGTATATCACAAACGTCTGAGATTACCTAGCAAAACCAAACCAAACCTATCATAACCAAACGTAACATAGCTTATCCGAACGTGCCGGGAACACTATTGCTGGCCTCCCCGGCGCCAAGCAGAGCATACTAGAGAGTATCAGGGCGCAGAAATCCACCGGATAGCAGTGTATGGCACAAAAGTCAGGGGTATACTATCCTAACCTTACCAGACGTAGCATTAGCAGACGTAACGTATCCCGAACTCACGTGCCACGACCACTGCTGCTAGCCACACTAGGGCTAAGCAGATTATAGCAGAGCAATTTGTAACGCTGAGATCGTCCGAAAACCAGTGTGTAGCGCAAGAGTCAAAGCTGTCCTTGCCAAACGTAGGCAAACCTAACCTAACAAAGCGAAACGCAACTCAACCCAACGTGCTAATGCTAAGGGCATTATAACTGGTGCCTTCGGAGACAAGCAGAGCGTGAGAGCGCACACAGGTGCACTGAAGACCATAGAATAGCAGTGTGTATCACAAAAGTCGGAGCTGCCCTAACCTAACACTACGTTACCTAACGTAGCCGGACGCATTGGAACTCATCCTATCTTGCCGCGACCGCTACTTCTGGCCGCCGCGAGGCCAAGCAGGTCAGCGTAGAGCACTGTAGAGGGCAGGAATCCACCGAATAACAGTGTATAGCACGAAAGTCAAAGCGACCTTAACCGAACTTACCCTAACCTGACCAAACAAGGCGTAACGTACCTCAGCCTAACTTGCCACAAACACTATTGCTGGCCTATCTTGTGTCCAGCAGGGTACAGTTGAGCAATGTAGAGCGCAGAAATCCGCAGAATAGCGGTGCATGGCGCAAAGGCCGAAGCCACCCTAACCAAACTTAAAGAAACCTCACCAAAACAAACGTAACCTAGGTAAACCAAACGTGCCACGACCATAATGGCTGGCCCCACCAGAGACATCCAGATGCTAGTAGAGGAACGCAGTGCACAGATATAGACGGGAAAGCATTGTACGTCGCAAAAGTAAAAGCTATACTAACCAAGCCTATTCTATCCTAGCAAAGTCGTGCAAAACATAACTCAAACTTGCGTCACGGGACCACCATTGCTTTACTCTCCAGAGGCATGCCGACCGTGCTAGAGCACAGTAGAGCGCAGAAATCCACCGAATAGCATTGTACCGTAAAAAAGTCAAAGCTAACATGTCCTAACCTAACCAACCGTAACATAACCAAACGTAACCTAACTCATTCTATCGTGCCGCGACCACTATTGCTGGCCACACCAGAGCAAAGCAGAGCATATGAGGGAAATGGAGAGCAGAGAAATTAATCGAATCGCTGGGTATAGCAGAAAAGTCAGCTCTATCCGGACCTAACCCAAACATAGGTAACCTAACCGAACATAGAGTAGCTCAGCATAAGGTGCCGCGACCGCTATTGCTGTCGCCGCCAGAGACAAGCAAAAAATACGAGGGCGCAGCAGGGCGCAGAAATCCATCGTATAATAGTGTATACCAAAAAAGTCAAAGCTACACGAGCCTAACCCAAACCAATATATCATAAACAAACGTAGCATAACGCAGCATAGCCTGCAGCGACCACTATTGCTGGCCTCGGCAGAGCCAAGCACAGCTTACTGGACCACAGTAGAGCGAAGAAACATACCGAATATGAGTGTATAGTACAAAGCCAGAGGCCTCCTACACTTACGAAACCAAACGTAACATAAGCAAACGTAACCTAGCTCAAGCTAACGTGCCGCGTCAACAACTGCCGGCCGCCGCATTGCCGAATAGCACAAAAGTCGTAGATATCCTAACACAACCTGACATAGCCTAACCTAACCAAACGTAGCCCGACACAATGTAACGGGCCGAAACTCTACTGCTGGCCTCCCCAGAGCCAAGCTGAACATACCAGAGCACAATAGATCGCAGAAACGAACCGAGCTGCAGTGTGCAGCAAAAAAGTCAGAGCTACACTCTCCTAACGTAACAAACGGTAACCAAATACCCATATAACAGAAGGTAACATGACCTAACCTAACGTGCCGTGGCCGGTGTTGCTGCCCACCGCAGAGCCGAGTAGAACATATTAGAGGAGAGTGGAGCGCCGGATCGACAGAGTCGCAGCGTACAGCAGAGAAGTCAATGCTACCCAATCCTAACCCATACTAACGTAACCTAACCAAACGTAGCATTATCCAACATAAGGTGACGCAACCTCTATTGCTGTCCTACCCAGGAGCAAGCAGAATACATTAGAGAACAGTGGAGCAAAGGAATCCGTCGAATAGGGTTGCATAGCACGAAAGTCAAATCCAACATAACCGAATTAAAGCTAACCTGGGCTAACCAAACGTAACATAACTCAACATAACGTGTCTAGACAGCTGTTGCTGTCCTCCACAGGGCCAAACAGAAAATGTCAGAGCACAGTAGAACGCCGGATTCGACCCTATAGCAGTGTATAGCACAGTGTATAGAGTCGGAACTATCCCATCCTAACCTAACCAAACGTAATGTGACCACGCGTAACATGACTTATCCTAACGTGCCGGGACCACTATTGCTGGCCTCGCCAGAGAAGAGCAGAACATATCAGAGCATAGTACAACGCCGAAATCCACCGTGTAGCAGTGTATAGCGCAAAAGTCGAAGCTATCATATCATAACATTACCAACCTTCGCTTTACCATACGTAACATAGCACAAGCTAACGTGCCGAGGCAACTGCTTCTGGCCTCCACAGGGCCAAGCAGAATACAGTAGAGCACAGCAGATCGCTGGAATGCACAGAATAGCAGTGTGTAGCTAAAATTCAAAGCTGTCATTTCCTAGCAACAAGTCGTAAGGTAACCATGCGTAACCAGACATATCATAACGTGTCGTGAGAACTATTGCTGGGCTCCCCAGAGTCGGGCAGAACATACTGGAGGAGAGTAGAGCGCAGAAATCCGTAGAATCGGAGTGCATGGCAGAAAAGTCTAAGCTATCCACTCTTAACCCAAACAAACGTAGCTCAACCATGCGCAGTCTCACCCAATATAACGTGCCGCGACCACTTTGCAGGCCTCGTCAGGACCAAGCAGAATATAGTAGATCACAGTAGATCGAAGGTGTCCACCGGAAAGCAATGTATAGCACAAAAGTCAAAGCGAACCCACCCTGACCCAGCCAATCGTCAGATAACCGAACGTAACATAACTAATGCCAAAGCGCAGAGACCACAGTTTCCGGCCACCACACGGCCAATCAGAATATAATAAGGAACAGTGGAGCGCAGAAATGCTCCGGACAACAGTGTGTAGCACGAAAGTCAAATCCATCCTTACCGAACTTAGCCTAACCAACCTAACCAATCTTAACCTTACACAACCTAACTTGTCGCGACCACAATTGCTGGCCTTCCCAGAGTAAGGCAGAAAGCATTAGAGCACAGTAGGTCGCAGAAATCCACCGAATATCAGTGTATAGCGCAAGGGGCGAAGCTATCCTATCCAAACCTGTCCAAACGTAACATAGCCAAACATCCATCCTTACCGAACTTAGCCTAACCAACCTAACCAATCTTAACCTTACACAACCTAACTTGTCGCGACCACAATTGCTGGCCTTCCCAGAGTAAGGCAGAAAGCATTAGAGCACAGTAGGTCGCAGAAGTCCACCGAATACCAGTGTATAGCACAAGGGGCGAAGCTATCCTATCCAAACCTGTCCAAACGTGACATAGCCAAACGTGACCTAACTGGACGCAACTTGACGAGAACTCTGTTGCCGCACTCCCGAGAGCCATGCAGTACGTATTACAGGTGAGTAGAGCGCAGAAATCCATGCAATCGCAGTGTATAGCACTAGATCCAAAGCTAACGTTTCCTAGCCTAACAAAATGTAACAAACCAAACGTAACCGAACTCAACATAACGGGCCGAGGACAATACTGCTGGCCACACCAGAGCCAAGCAGAAAATATTACAGCACAGTAGATCGGAGAAATAAACAGTATAGCAGTGTATAGCACAAGATTTAAAGCTCTCATACCCTAACCTGATCAAACATAACCTAACCGAACGTATTATAGCTCAACATAACGAGCCGGGACCGCAATTTCTGTCATCTCCAGAGCGAAGCAGGGCACACTAAAGCAATGCTGAGCACAGAAATCCATCGAATAGCAGTGTATAGCACAAAAGTCAAAACCATTCAAACATAAACCAAGCCAATATAGCATAACCAGCGCAGCCTAACACGTTTTCACGTGCCGCGACCTCTATGGCTGGCATCCTCAGTGCCGGCCATAGTATTGTAGAGGAGAGTAGAGCTCAGGAGTCCTCATAATCGCAGTGTAAAGCGGAAAAGTCAAAGCCAACCAAACTAAACCGAAGCTAACATAACCCAATCAAACGTAGCCTAACTCAACAGAACATGCCGCGAAAACAATTGCTGGCATCGCCAGGGCAAGCAGAATATGATTGAGCACAGTAGAAAGCAGAAAGCCACAGGATAACTGTGTACAGCACGAAAGTCGAAGCTAACCGAACGAATCCAATCGTTACCTAACCTAACCAAACGTAACCTTACTAATCCTAACGAGCCGTGACAACTATTGCTGGCCTCGCCAGGGCCAAGCAGAGTATAGTAGGGCACAGTAGATCACAGTAATCCAGTCAAGAGCAGCGTATAGGCAAAAAGTCAAAGCTATCGTATCCTAACCTAATCAAACGTGACGAAGCCAAACGTAGCATGATCCAACGTAACGTACCGACAGCACCACTACTGTCCGCCCCATGGACAAGCAGAGCATAATAGAGCAATGCGGAGCCCGGGAATCCATCCAATCGCAGTGTATAGCGGAAAAGTCAACGATACCCGAACCTAACCCAAACCAATGTAACCTAACCGAACGTAGCGTAGCTCAACACAACCTGCCGCGGCCGCCATTGCTGGCTTCGCCAGAGCCATGCAGAATATGCTAGAGCACTGCACAGCGCAGACGTCCACAGAATAGCAGTGTACAGCGCAAAGCCGTGGTCATTCCAACCAAACCTTACCAAACCTAACGTCACCAAACGATACCTAACTCAACATAACGTGCCACGACCGCTATTACTGGTATCTCCAGGTTCGAGCAGAGTATAGTAGAGCAATGTAGGGCGCAGAAATACACCGAATAACAGTTTATTCCACGAAAGTCGAAGTCACCCTAACCAAGCTTATCCTAACCGAGACTAACCGAACGTAACATAGCCCATCCTAACGTGCCACTACCACTATTGCTGGCCTCCCCAGAGCCGAGCAGAACATAGTAGAGCAAAGCAGAGCGCAGAATTCCAACGAACAGCTGTGTACAGCGCAAAAGACGAAGCTGTCCTCTCCTAGCCTCACCAAACATAGCACAACCAAACGTTGCCTAACTGCACCTAACCGCCCTGAAACGCCATTGCCAACCTCCCCAGAGACAAGCAGAGTGTACTGGAGCACAACAGATCACAGAAATCCGCGGCGCTGCAGTGCAAGGCACAAAAGTAGAAGATAACCTAGCCTAGCTTGCCCTAACCGGACCCAACCGAATGTAGCCTAACTCAGAATTAGCTTCCGAGACCTCTATTGCTGACCTTCCAAGAGCCAAGCAGAGCATATCAGATAACAGCTGAGCGCGGAAATCCACCAAATAGCAGTGTGTAGCACGAAAGTCAAAGCTATCCTCTCCTAACCTAACCAATCGTAACGTAACAAAATGTAACCTAACTCAACCTAACGCGCAGCGGCCACTATTGCTGGCCTCTCCAGTGCCGAGCGGAGTATAATAGATCATAGCATACCGCAGAAGTCCATAGAATAGCAGTATATAGCAGAAAAGTCAGAGCTCTCCTGTCCTACCATGGCCAAACGTGGCATATCCAAACGTAGCATAAATCAAACTTGTCGAAGCAATCCAAAACTAACCCGTACAAACGTAACCTAGTCAAACGTAACATACCTCAAACGAACGTGCCGAGACCACTATTATTGGCATACCCTGAGTCCAGTAGGGTATAGTACAGCAATGTAGGGCGTAGAAAGCCACCGAATTGGAGTGTATAGCGCAAAAGCCAACTCCAACATATCACAACCCATTCAAACCTAATATCATCAAACGTAACATATCTTATCCTGACGAGCACAGACCACTATCGCTGGCCTCCCCAGATCCAAGCTGAGCACATTGAAGCACAGTAGAGCGCAGAAATCCACTGCATTGAAGTGACTAGCACAACGGTCAATGATTTCCTGACCTAACTAACCTAACCTAACCTAACCAAACGTAACACAACTCAACTTAACGTGCTGCGACCACTATTGCTGGCGTCCCCAGAGACAAGAGGAATGTGATAGGGCGCAGTAGAGCTCAGAAGGTGTTCAGTACGAAAGTCAAAGCTATCCTAACCTAACCCAACCTAGCCGAACATAACCAAACGTAGACTAACTTATCCTAACGGGATGAGACAACTATTGCTGGCCACCCAAGATTCAAGCGGAAGATATTAGAGTAGAGTAGAGAGCTGAAACTCACTGAATCGCAGTACATAGCACAAAAGTCAAAGATATGCCGACTAAACCTGACAGAACTTAACGTAACCAAATGTAGCACAACTCAACGTGACGTGTTGATATCGCAATTATTGGCACTCCCAGAGCCAAGCTGGACGTACTAGAGCACCCTAGATCGCATAAATCCACCCAATTTCAGTGGACAGTACAAATGTCAAAGATACACTATCCAAACCCAAACAAATCTGACCTAAGCAAACGTAACATAACTCATTACAACGCGTCGTGGCCACTGCTTCTGGCGACCCCAGAGCAAAGCAGAGCATATTATATCGCAGTAGCGCGCAGAAATTCACTGAATAACAGTGTACTGCACAAAAGTCAAGGTTGTCCTAACATAAATTATCCTAACGTAGCAGAATCAGACGTAATCTAGCTCCACCTAACAGACCCACACCACTATTGCTGACTTCCCAGAACGAAAGCAGAATATACCAGAGCACAGAGGATCAGAGAAAACCGCCGCACTGGTGTGTTCAGCACAAAAGTCAAAGATACCCTTACCTAACCTAGCCTAACCTTCCCTAACCAAACGTTGTCTACCTCAACATGACGTGCCGGTACCAGTATTGCTATCTTTCCCGGAGCCAAGCCGAATATACCAGATCACAGTATAGCGTATGTATCCACCGGATAGCAGTGAATAGCGCAAAAGTCATAGCTATCATTTCCTAGCCTTAACCAATTGTAACATACCCAAAGGTAACCTAACCCAACCTAACGCAAGGCGACCACTATTGCCAGCCTCCACAACGCAAAGCAGGACTTACCAGAGGAGTGTCGATAGCAGAAGTCCACAGAATCGCAGCGTATAGCAGAAAAGTCAAAGCTATCCAAACCTAGCCCAAGCAAATGTAACCTATTCAAACGGAGCTTAACTCAACGTGACGAGCCGCGACCACTATTGCTGGATGCCCCAGGGCCAAGAAGAATAATGTTGAGCGCAGTAGAACGCAGGAATCCACCGAACATCAGTGTACACCACGAAAGTCAGAGCCATCCTAGCCTAACACAAGCAAACATGCCCTAACCAAACGTAGCCTAACTGAACGTAACGTGCCAAGGACACTACTAATGTCCACCACGGAGTCGAGCATAGTAGAGTGGAGCAATGTAGAGCGTAGAAATCCATCGAATAGCAGCGCATAGACAAGAGTCAAAGATATCCGGTCAGAACCTAACCCATGATAACCAAACCAAACGTAACATAACAATGCCTAACGTGCCGCGACCACTATTGCGGGCGTCCCCAGACACAGGCAGAATATGATGGAGCGCAGGAGAGTCCAGAAGGCCACCGCATGGCAGAGTACAGCAAAAAAAGTGTAGGACAACCAAACCTAGCCGAAACGAACGTAACCTAATGAAATGTAACCTATCTCTACCTAACGCGCCGCGGCCACTATTTTGGCCTCCACAGAGCAAAGCAGATCTTACCAAACCACAGTAGAGCGCAGAAATGCCCCTAAAAGCAGTGAATAGCACAAAGCTCAAAGCTGCCCTATCCTAACTTAATCGAACATAACATAACCGAACGTAACCTAACTCAACCTGACAGCACCACGCCACTATTGCTGACCTCCCCAGAGCCAAGCAGAATATATTAGAGCACAGTAGATAGCAGAAATCCACAGAATAGCAGCGTACGGCACAAAGGTCAAGGCAACCCTCTCCTAACCTAACCTTACCTCACCTAACCAAACGTTACCTAAATCAACCTGACGTGCAACGACCACTATGTCTGGCCTAGCAAAAGACGAGCAGAGTATGGTAGAGCAATGTGGAGCGCAGAAATACACAGAATTGCAGCGTAAAGCGCAAAAGTCAAAGTAATCCTTTCATAGCTTAGCAAGACGTAACGTAACCAAACGCAAGATTATCAAACCTAACAAGCTCAGACCACTATTGCTGGCCTCCCCATTGCCATCCAGAAAATATTGGAAGAGGGTAGAGCGCGGAAGTTCATATAATGGCAGTGTATAGCAGAAAGGTTAATGCTCTCCTTGCGTGGCCCAAACAAACCTAACGTAACGAAACGTAACCAGACTGTAACTAACGTAGGTGATCGCCATTGGTGCCATCCACAGAAGCAAGCGGAAGATACTAGGGCACACCAGAAACCAGAAATCCACAGAATAGCAGTGTATAGCACAAAAGTCAAAGCTATCTCCTCCTACCGAAAACACACATACCATTACCGAAAGTAGCCTACCCAAATCTAGCGTGCCGAGACCACTATTGCGGACCTCACCAGTGCCAAGCGTAGAATAGTGGTGCACTGTGGAGTCCAGAATTCCATAAAGCAGCAGTGTTGAGCACAAAGGTCAAGGATATCCAAACATAACCCAACATAACCTAACCTAACCAAACGTAATATAACGCACCATAAAGTGTCGCAACAACAATTTCTGGTCTCCCCAGGGCAAGGTATTGCATATTTGGCCACAGTGGAGCGCAGGAATCCATCGAACATAAGTGTACAGCACAATAGTGAAAGCTGTCCTAGCCTAACATATCGAAACATAGCATAACCAAACGCAATCGAACTCCAACTAACCGACCCACACCACTATTTATGACCTCCCAAAAGCCAAGCAGAATGTACTACAGCACAGTATATCACATACATTCGCGGCGTTTCAGCGCCAGCACAATGGTCAAATACATCCTAACATAACCAGACCCAACCTAAACCAACCAAACGTTGCCCAACTCACCATAACGTGCCAAAACCACTATTGTTGTCCTTCCCAGAACAAAGCTGTGCAAATCAGATCAGGTTTGAGCACCGAAATCGACCGAATGGCAGCGCATAGCGCAAAAGACAGAGCCATCCTCTCCTAACCTAACCGATCGTAGCGTAATCAAACGTAACGTAACACAACCTAGCGTGCAGCGACCCTATTTCTGGCCTCACCAACGTTGAGCAGAGCATAGTCGAGCACAGTAGAGCGCCGAAGTCGATCGAATAGCAGTCTATGCGAAGGTCATAGCTATTCATACCTAACACAAACAACATGCCCGAACCAAACGTAACCTAACTGCACCTAACGTGCCAAGACAACCATTGCTGGCATCTCCGTAGCCCAGCTGGGCATGGTAGAGCACAGTATAGTGCAGAAGTTCATCGAATAGCAGTGTACAGGGCAAAAGTCCAGGTTATCCTATCGAAACCTAACAAGACGTAACATAACCAAGCGCAGCATATTCCAGCCTAACGTGCCGAGGCTACTATTGCTGGCCTCCCCAGAGCCAACGTAGCACGTTGTAGCAATATAGAGCGCTGGAATTCACCGAAGAGCAGGGTATAGCATAAAAGTGAAAGCTGTCCCATCCCATCCTAAACAAACGTAACAAAACCAATCGCAATCTAGCTCAACCCAACGTGCCGAGGCCACGCTTGCTGCACTTCCCAGAGACAAGCAGGACATACCAGAGCACATTAGAGCGCAGGAGTCCACCGAATTGCAGTGCATAGCACAAAAGTAGAAGCCATCCTAACCAAACATAGCCTAACCAAACATAGCGGAACGTAGCCTAACTAAACATAGCGTGCCGTGGCCACTACTGCCGGCCTTCGCAGTGCCAGGCTAAACATACTACAGCATTGTACAGCGCAGAAATCCAGCGAAAAGCATTTTACAGTGCAAAAGTCGGTGCTACCTCCTCCTAAGATAAACAATCCTAATGTTATCAAACGTAACCTAACACAACCTAACGTGCCGCGACCACGATTCCTGGCAATCGCAGAGACAGGCAGACCAAAGTAGAGATCAGAAATCCACCGAATGACAGCGTTTGCCGCGGAAGTCAAAGCTATCCATAGCTAACCCAAACCAATATAACCTAACCAAACGTTGGCTAACACAACCTAACGTGCCGAGACCGACATTGCAGGCTGCCCCAGAGCCAAGCAGTGCATACTAGAGCGCAGCGGATCGCAGAAACCCGCCGCATTGCAGTGCAAAGCACAAAAGTGAAAGATATCCCAGCCAAACCAGACCTAACCTAACCTAACTCTACGAAGCAAAGATCGACGCTACGGACACCACCATTTCTGGCCCTCCAAGAGCCAAGCTGAACCTACTAGAGCAGAGTAGATTGCAGAAACCTGCCGAATAGCAGTTTATAGCGCAAAGGCCATAGCTAGCACCTCGTAATCTAACAAACAGTGACGTAACAGGTAGCGACCTAACTCAACCCAACATTTCGCGACAACTACTGCTGGCCTGCCCAGGGCCAAGCAGAACATGCTAGAGGTGTGTAGATGGCAGATGTCCGCAGAGTCTCAATGCATAGCAGAAAGGTCAAAGCCATGCAGGCCTAGTCAATCAAATATAACCTAACCAAACGAAGCCTAACTCAACTTTTCCAGACGCGACAACTATTGCTTGATGCCCCAGGGCCAAGCAGAATACAGTACAGCACGATAGGGCGCAGAAGCCTACTGAATAACTGTGTATACCACGAAAGACACGGCTATTCTAACCTCACGCAAACAAACGTAGCCTAACCGAACGTAGCTTAACACAAAGTAACGTGACGAGACCATTATTACCCCCTACTCCATAGTCCAGCAGAGTATGGTAGAGCATTGTGGACGGTAGAAATCCACCGAAGAGCTGTGTGTAGCACAGAAGCCAAGGAAGACCAGACCAAACCCAACATAACATAACCTAAGCAAACGTAACATAACAAAACCTAACCTGCTGCGACCACTGTTGCTGGCGTCCCCGGAGGCAATCAGGATACGATAGAGCGCAGAAGAGGCCAGAAGTCCAAAGGATAGCTTTGTTGGGCGCAAAGGTCAAAGACACCGTAACCTAAAATAAAATATCCTAACCAGACGAAACGTAATATAACTCCATCTAACCTACCGCGACCAGTACTGCTGGCCTCCAAAGAGCCATGAAGGGCACACTGGAGGGGAGTAGAGCGTTATAATCCATAGGATCGCAGTGTATAGCAGAAAAGGCGACGCTATGCAAACCAAAACGTAGCCAACATAACATTGCCAAACGTAGTGCATCTCAAACTAACCTGGCGAGACCACTATCGCTGCCCTCCCCAGAGCCAAGCAGGACATTCTAGTTCACAGTAGAGGGCAGAAATCCACCGCATTCGAGATTGTAGCACAAAAGTCGAAGATATCCTATCCTAACCAAAACAACTCTAACACAACCGATCGTAACATAGCCCCATCTAACGTGCCGCGGCCACCGTTTCTGGCCTCCCCAGAACACAGCAGAGCATATTAGGTAATTGTAGGCCGCAGAAATCCACCGAGTGACAGTGTATAGCACAAAAGTCAAAGCTGCCCTGGACTAAGCTAACCAAACATAGCATAAACAAACGTAACCTAACGCAACCTAACGTGCAGCGAAAACTATTGCTGGTTCCCGCAGTGCCGAGCGGAACATGCAGGAGCACAGTAGAGCGCTGAAGTTGGACGAATAGCAGAGTATGCCACGAAAACCAAAGCTATGCAAGCCTAACCCGTGCTAACATAATATAACGAATCGTAGCCTAACTCAACCTAACGTGCCGAGACCACCATTGCCGACCTTCACAGTGACAAGCATAGCATATTAGAGGAGAGTAGAATGCAGGAATCCATAGAATCGCAGTGTACAGCAGAAAAGATGAAGCTGTCCTCCACAAGTCTAACCAACCGCAACATACCCAAACGTAACCCAGCACAACGTAAGGAGCCGCTACTGCTATTGCTGGCCCACGAAGAGCCGAGCAGAGCGTAGTAGATCGCAGAAATCCACCGAATAACAGTGTATACCACGAAAGTCAATGCTATCCGAAAATAACCCAGGCTAACATAACCTTACCAACCGGTGGCTAAATCAACCTAACGTGCCGAGACCAACATTGCTAGACTTCCCAGAGCCAAGCAGGGCATATTAGTGCACAGCAGAACGCCGAGATCCACCGAATCACAGTGTACAGCTAAAAGTCAAAGCTATCCTCTCCAAACCTGACCAAACGTAACATAACCAAACGTAACGTAGCAAAGACTGGTGCGCCACAACCTGTATTGCTGGCCTCACGAGGGCCAAGATGTGTACAGCAGAGCAGCGTTGAGCGCAGACGTGCATCAAATGGCAGTGTGTAGCACAAAGGTCAAAGAGTACCTATCATAGCCTAACCAATCGAAACAAAACCAAGCGTAGCCTAACTCATAGTAGTGTGCCCAGTCTGCTATTGCTGGACATCCCTGGGCCAAGCAGCACATATTAGAGCGCACTACAGCGCAGTAGTCTACCGAATAGTAGTGTATAACACAACAGTCGAAGCCATCCTAACAAAACGTGTCTTAACATAGCCCAAATAAGCGTGACATAACTGAGCCTATCCTGCCACGCCCGCTATTGCAGGCCCCCCTCAGCCAAGCAGAGTATAGTAGAGCTATGTACGGCGACCGTATCGACCGAAGAGCCGTGTATAGCACACAAGTCAACTCTTCAGCATCCTAACCATTCGAATCGTAATATAAGCAGACGTAACATTACTTAGCCTAACGAGCCGAGTCCACTATTTCTGGACTCCACAGCGCCGTGCAGAACATACTTGAGGAGCGTACGGAGGAGAAGTTCATAGGATGACAATGTATAGCAATGAAGTCATAGCTATCCTAGTCCAACCTAATGGAACGTAACCTAACCAAACTCTGCGTAGTATATCCTAACGTGCCGGGAACACAATTGCTGTTCCACCACCGCTAAGCAGAGCATATCAGATCGGAGTAGAGCGCAGAAATTCACCGAAAAGCAGTGTATAGCACAAAATCTAATGCTACCTTGTCCTAACCTAACCAATCGCAACCTAACCGAACGCAGCCTAACTCAACATAACGTGCCGAGGACAACATTGCTGGCCTTCGCAAGGAGAAGCCGAAGGCATTAGGGCACATAACGTCGAAGAAATCCGACTTAGAGGCAAGTCTAGCGCTAAGGCCTAAGCTACACCTCCTAACCTTACCAATTGTGACATGACTAAACGAAACACAACACAAACTACCGTGCCGCGACCACTATTGCTGGCCACAACGGAGCCAAGCAGAACACAGTAGCAGAGAGCAGCACCCCGAAATCCATGGAATTGCTGTATATGTATGAAAAGGCAAAACTACCGAAATCTAACGCAGACGAACAGAGCATAAGCAAACATAGAATAAATCGAACGAACGTGCCGAGACCGCTATTGCAGCCCTCCCCAGGCAAAAGCAGGACATACTACAGCACAATAGGGCGCAGAAGTCCGCTTAATATCAGGCCATAGCACTAAAGACAATGCCATCCCCTCCTAACCTAACCAATCGTAACATAAGCAAACGTAACCTAGCTCAACATAGCGTACCGCAACCAACTGCTTCTGGTCACCCCAGAGCCAAGCAGAGCTCATTATTGGAGAGTAGAGCGCAGAAGTCAATAGGATCGCAGTGTACATCAGAAACGTAAATGCTACACAAACAAAACCCAAACCTACAGAACATAACCAAACATTGCATAACTCAAACTAACGTATCGTGACCGCCATTGCTGCCTGCCACAGAGCCAAGCATGGACTATTAGAGCACAGTAGAGCGCAGAAATCCACCGAAAAGCAGTGTGCAGCACAAAACCTAAAGCTACATTTAGCAAGCCCAGCCATACCCAACCTAACTAAACATTGCATTACTCATCATAACGTACCCAGACCGCTATTTCTGGCCCTCCCAGAGCCAAGCAGAATACATTGGAGCATAGTAGATCGCAGAAATCAACCGTACAGTAGTGAATAGCACAAAATGCAAGCTATCCTATCCTAACCAGTCAAAACGAAACGTAACCGACCGTAGCATAACAGAACCTAACGTGCCGAGACCACTATAGCTGCCCTCGCCAGAGCCAGGTAGTTGATATTGGAGCGATATAGAGCGCAGAAATCCACAGACTGGCGGTGTGTAGCACAAAAGTCAAAGCTATCCTATATTAACCTGACCGAGCGTAACATAACGGTAAGTAATATTTCGCAACCTAACGTGCCGAGACCCCTATTGCTAGACCCCACCGAGGCAATCAGAGCAAGTTCGAGCACAGTAGATCGCAGAAGTCCTCCGCATATCTGTGCATAGTACAAGAGTAAAATCTATCCTGGTTAAACTTATCCGAACCTAACCTAACCGAACGTAACCTATCTCATCATAACGTGCAGAGACCACCATTGATGGCGTTGCCAGTGCCAAGATGAACACATTAGTACGCAGTAGAGCGCTAAAATCCACCGGACGGCAGTGTATTGCACAATAGTCGTCCTATCCTAACCAAACCAAACATACCATAAACAAACGTAATGAAACTCAATCTAACGTGCGGCGACCACTTTTACTGGCCATCCAAGGGTCGTGCTGTGTATAGTACGGCTCGGTAGAGCGCATAAACTCGCAGAATAGCAGTGTATAGCAGGTGAGACAGTTCTATCCTGTCCTAGCATAACCAAACCGAACAAAATCAAGCGTAATCTAACACAACATAACGTGCCGAGATCGCTATATCTAGCCTAAGTTGATGTATACCAGATCAAAGCAGAGCATATTACGTCATGGAGCAGCTCAGAAGTCCACCGAATATATCTGTGTAGCACAAAAGTTATAGATATCCTGACGAAGCCTGACCCAACCTAACATAATCCAACGTAGACTT
>NW_016914043.1:11874-32831 GCF_001483705.2 Eufriesea mexicana | reverse complement strand
TTCAATGATGATTTAGATCCTATAGCATTTCTAGAATGGCG
Source organism: Eufriesea mexicana (assembly GCF_001483705.2). Classification (NCBI taxonomy): domain Eukaryota; kingdom Metazoa; phylum Arthropoda; class Insecta; order Hymenoptera; family Apidae; genus Eufriesea; species Eufriesea mexicana. The sequence goes on along the minus strand of NW_016914043.1, from coordinate 32,790 downwards.
AAAGGCAGAACCGCTATTGCTCGGTTGTGTACTACCTAGATCACTGTACTATGCACAGACATTATTACAGTACTGTAGCCGTTGAATTAATTTCTTCACTGATGTCTTTGGTACCGCGGTAGTTCTAGAATAATCAATGTGTGCATCAGTCACGGATACACTTATTTACAATTCCCGCACCGGGACATGGTGAATTCAGCAATTGAGCACAGTAGTCGACCAATTAATCTGTTCAGTGATGGTTTACATCCTCTTGCAAATCTAGGAAGAGAAAGGACGGACCCACTGTCGCTTCAGGGGGTATCAATTGACGAAACAATTCTGGGAGCACCCACCATCAAAGTACCCTAGCCGTTGGACCAAACCTTCTCGTACAATTTAAGCTTAACAGCATTTCTAGGACAGTCGATGCATAGTATGGTTATGGCTACAGGTATTTGCAATTGATAGTACGGTACTTGGTGCATCCATCGACGGAGCACTTTAGACGCTGGATACACATGCTCAAGCACGATGTAGATTCTATAGTAATTCTAGAATGACAAAAGACAGATCCCTTATATCTCGAGGTGTTAGCAATAGACATAACTGTACATAGTACAGGCATCGTCACAGCAATGGAGCCGTTGGATTATTCTGTTCGCAGATCATTTGAATCCCGGAGTAGCTCTAGAATAATCAATGTATGCATCAGACATGGATAGATATATTTACAATTCCCAGTAGGGTAGTCGGTACAACCGACAACAGAGCACAACTGCCAGTGGGCTGTACTGTTCAGTGACGACTTAAATTCCAGAGTGGTTCTAGACTAACAAATGCATACATCAGCCATGCCTAGAGATATTTAAAATTCCCGGCGGGGTATTTGGGACATCCACCAATGGAGCAATGTAGCCGCCGTATTAAGCAGTTCAGTGATGAATTATATACTGTTGCAGTTCTAGAATCACAAAGGACTGGCCCATTGTCCTTTGGGAAATTAACAATTGTCTAAACAGTCCTGTGTACAACCGTCATCACAGTATTGTAACCGCTGGAATAGTCTGTTCTTTCATGACTTGCGTTCAATAGCAGTTGAAGATTAATCAATGATTACATCACTTATTGCTGTAGATAGTTACTTTTCCCACTACAGTGGCTGATACATCCACCAATAGAGCAATGCTGCCGTTAGATTATGCTGATCAGTGATGATATGTATCCTGTTGCAGTCCTAGAATGACGAAGGATTGACACATTATCGCTAGAGACATTAACAATTGATTAAACAGTACTGAGTACAGCCACCATCACAGAACTTTATAGATTGGAAAAACTTGTGCAATTGCAAATTAATTTCAACGGCAGCTCTAGAATAATCCATGTACTGTACGGCTGTGGCTGCAGATCTTTACAATTGACAGTATATTCCTTAGTACATTCATCAGCGGTGCACTGTAGCCTTCGATTGAAAATGTTCATTGATGTCGTAGATTATATAGCAAATTCAGAGTGACAAAAGACGTATCTGCTACAGCTCGGGATACCAAGAATTGACATAACAGCTTCCAGTACTGGCACTACAGCAGCCGCTGGAATAATCTGGCCGCAGATGGCTTACAATCCACAGTAGCTCTTCAAACATCAATGTATACATCGCTTAAGGCTAGAAATATTTACTGTTCCCATTACAATATTTGGTGCATACAATAATAGAGCAATGTAGCGGTTGGATTAATCTTTTCAGTGTTGATTTAAATACCACACGACTGCTAGAATAATCGAGGTTTATGTCTGTTATGCATAGAGGTATTTAGAATTATCAGGACGGTATTTGGCACATACACCAATAGAGCTCTGAAACCATTGGACTAATCTGTTCAATGATGATTTAAACACTATTGCAATACTAGAATGACGAAGTACTGTACCCTCATCTGTCGATACATTAACAGCTGACGAAACAGTACTGATTACTGCCAGCATCGCAATGCTTTTGCCATTGGTCTAATTTGTTCGCTGATGACACAAGTTTAACGGCAATTTTAGATTTATTAATGTTAATGTATAGTGCAGTTACTTCAAGACATAATTACAGTTAATAGTACGGTACCTAGTACATGTAACTAAAGAGCACTGTAGGAGTTGGATTAACCTGTTAAATGGTTATGTAGATTCCATAGAAGTTCTAGTATTACAATGTACAGAAACGTTATAGCTCGAGATATTCGCAATTGACACAAGATTACTATGGACAATCATTGTAACATTACCGCAGCCGCTGAATTAATCTTTCCACTATTGATTTCAGTTCCACAGTACATCTGTAATATTCAATGCTTGCATCAAATATGGCTAGAGATACCTAATATTCCCGGTACAGTAGTTGGTACATCCTGCAATAGTGCATTGTTGCCATCGGATTAAGATGTTCAGTGATGACCATAATTCAATAGTAGCTGTGGAATATTCATTGTGTACATCGGATGTGGCTGGAGACATTAAAGACTCCACGTGCGGTAGTTGGTAGATACACTAATGGAGACCTGTAGCCTTTGGATTTATATGCTCAGTGCTGACATATTTTCTATCACATTTCAAGAAAGAAGAACGATTGACTCATTATCGCTCGTGGCATCAACAACTGACGAAACAGTGTTCACTTCGGCCATCACCACGTTACTTCATCCGTTGCAATAATTTTGTTAGCTGATAATTATAATTTATGAGTTATTCTAGAATATTCAACGTACAGTACGCCTATGGCTAGAGAAATTTACAATTGACAGCACGGTACTTAGTATATCTATCAGCAGAGAACAGTAGCCGTTATAATGGTATGTTCAGTGACGACTTAAATTCCACAGTGGCTCTAGATTAACCTATGTATATATGAGATATGGCTTGAGTTGTTAACAATTCACAGTACGGAAGCTGTTACGTAAACCAACAGAGTACTGGAGCCGTTGGAATAACCTTTCCATTGATGACTAATTCTTTGGCAATTCATGGACGACAAAAGGTAAATCCGTTAGAGGTTGAGAAATTAGCAAGTGACGAAGCAGTACTGAGTACAGCCAGAGTTATAAAGCCGTTGGACTGACTTCCTCACTGTAAATTATATTTAGCGGCTATTCTAGAACAATTAATATATAGTACGGTTATGTCTAGAGATATTTACAATTGACAGTATTGTACACATGGCATCCAACGACAGTGCACTGTGGCCGATTGGTTGACGTTTTCAAGGATGATTTTCGTTCTGCAGCTATTCTAGACTGAAAACGGACGGATCCGTTATGACTCGGGATATTGACTACCGACAGTGCAGTACTAAGTGCAGCCATCATCACAATAGAACAGCCGTTGTATTAATCTGCTCACCGATGATATAAATTCGACCGTAACTCTAGAGTAATCAATTATGTCATCAGTTGTGGACGGAGATATTTACAATACCCAGCACAGTACTCAGTAATTCCATCGGCCGAACCCTGTAGACGTTGGAACAGCCTGTACAGCGATAATTTAGTTTCTATTTTCTATAGCAATTCTAGAATGACAAGAGACAGAAATATTACCGCTCGAGACAATAACAACTGACAACTCAACAGGAAGGGGAATCATGGACAAAATACTGCTGCTGCTGTTTTAATGCGTTCAGCGATGATTTAAGCTCCACATTAGCTTTATAATAATCAATGTATACATCAGATGTATCCCGACATATTTACAATTCCCAGTACGGTAGTTGCAACATCCAACGATAGAGCAATGTGGTTAGTGGATGATTCTGTACAATGATGACATAAGTTCCACAGTGGTTCTAGAGTAACCAATGCATACATAAGATATGGCTACAGAAATGAACAATTCACTATACGGCAGCTAGTACATCCACCAACAGCGTACTCCAGCCGCAGGATATCCCTGTTTACTGGAGATTTAGATTCCATGGCAGTTCCAGAATGACAAAAGCCAGATCAGTTATAGCTCGAGACATTAACGATTGAGGACACAGTACTCAGTACAGCCGTCATCACAGAATAGAAGCCGTTGGACTAATAGCCCCACAGGTAAATTATACTTAGCCACAATTCTAGAATAATCAATATATTGTACAGTTGCGGCTCGAGATATTTAAAATTGATAGCACGGTACGCATCCATCAGCAAAGCACTGTAGCCGTAGTATTGATCTGTACAGTGATGATTTAGATTATGAAGCAACTGTAGAATTACAGAAGACAGGTCCGTTATATCTCGAGATATTAACAATTGACATAAGAGTACAGAGTTCAGCCATCAGCACATTACTGCAGCCGCTCTATTAATCCGTCCACTGATGATTTAAGGTACAAGGCAGATCTAAAGCCGGCTATGCATACATCAGCGATGGCTGCAGATATTTACAATTCTCCAGTTCAGTGGCTAATACGTCCGCCGATAAAGTACAGTAGACGTTGGATTATTCTGATCATTGATGGTTTAAATACAAGGGAATGTTTATGATTGCCGATGTGTAGCACGGTTATGCCTACGGATATATGCAGTTAACAGTACGGTTCCTTGTACATCTGTCAGCAGAGCACTGTAGCCTTTGGATTGATCTGATCAATGTTGGCCCGTATTCCGCTACAGTTCTAGATCCAGAAAGAACAGATCCGTTATACCTCTCTGCGTTAGCAACTGAGAACACAGTACTATGTACAGCCATCATCAGAGTACTGTATCAGTTGGATTAATCTCATCGGGGATGGTTTACGTTCCACAGTAGCTCCAGCACAATCAATGTATGCATCATATTTGGCTATTGATACTTACAATTCCCGGTATGGTAGTTGGTACACTAACCAATGGAGCTCGGTAGCCGTCGGATTGATCTGTTCAGTGATGACATAAACTCCACAGTGTTTCTAGATTACCCAATGTGCCCAACCGGTAGGGCTAGATACATTAACATTTCATATTACGGTTGCCGGTACATCCACCACCAGAGTACTGAAGCAGTTGGATTGACCTGCATTCAATAGTGATCTATTGTTAATGGCAATTCTAGTATGACCAAAGAGAGACCCATTATAGCTCGGGGCAACAGCTGTTGACATAACAGTACTGCGTACTGCAATCATCACAGTGCTGCAGCCGTTAGATTAATCTGTTCACGTATGACTTAAGTTCCACAGATGGTATATAATAATCAATGTGTACATCAGTAATCGACAGTGATACCTCCAGTTCCCAATACGCCACGTAGTAAGTCAATCAGCGGAGCACTGTAGCCTTTGGGAAAACCTGTACAGTGACGATTAAGATTCTGTAGCAATTATAGAATGACAAAGGACAGATCCGTCATAGCTAAAGTTAATTGCAATTGACGCAACTGTACTGAAATCAGCCATCATCACAGTACTTTAGCCGTTGGACTAATTTGTTAACTGATATTTGAATCTAACCGCAACTCTCGAATAATCAATGTATAGTACGATTAGGGCTGGAGAAATTTACAATTTACAGCACGGTACTCAGTACATCCATCAACAGAACACTGTAAACGTTGGATTCACAATTTCGACGACGATTTAGTTTTTACAGCAATTCTAGGATGACAAAGGCGGATCTGTTGTAGCTAGAGCAATTAACAATTGACGAAAGGGTGCTTACCACAGCCATCATCAGTGTTCTTTGGCCGTTGGACTAATTTCTTCACTGATAATATGAATTGAGCATCAATTCTTGAATAACCAATATATGGTTATGTTACAGCTAGAGACATTTTCAATTGACAGTACTGTACCGAGAACATCCTTCAACAGTGCCCTGGAACCATTGGATTAACCTGTTAAGTGATGACTTAAATTATATAGCAATTCTAGAATAATAAGGGACATATCAGTCACAGCTCGAGATATTAACAATTGACATAACAGTTCCGAGTACTGCCATCATCACAGTACTGAAGATGTTGTATTAATCTGCTCACTGATGATTTAGTTTCCGCAGTAGTACTGGGATAGTCAATGTATACATCAGTTATGGATACAGTTATTTACAATTCACAGGACGGTACTTGGTATATCCACCAGTAGAGCACTGGTGTCGTTGGAGTAATCTGTTCGGTGATGCTTTAAGTCCTACATTAAACCTAGAATGACAGGGAACTGTACTATAACCGCGCGAGACCTTATCAACTGGCGAAACTATGTTGAGTACAGCAATTATTGCGTTACTTTAGCCGTTGCATTAATGTGTACACTGATTACTTCAGTTTGACGGGAATTCTAGAGGAGTTAATGTACAGTACGGATTTGGCTAGACACTTTTGCAATTTACAGCACGTTTCTTCGTACATCCATCAACAGAGCGCTGTAGAATTGGATTACTCTCTGCATTGATGACTTTCACTCCACAGTAGTTTTAGGATAAACAATGCATAGATATGTTATGGATAGATATATGTACAAATGAAAGTTCGGATCTTAGTACATCCATTAACAGAGCACTGTAGCCGTTGGATTAATCTGTTCAGTACGTTTATGAGAGCAGACGTTTACAATTGATAGTTCGGTACTTACTACATCCATCAACAGAGCACTGTAGCCGTCAAATAAGGCTGTTCAATGATGATGTAGATTCTATAGCAATTCCATTATGGCAAAAGGAAGGTCCGTTATGGCACGGGGTATTAGCAATTGATAATACTGCGCAGTGTACACCCATCACAACCTTCTGCAGCCGTTTTATTAATCTATTCACTTATGATTTAAATTCCACAGTAGCTCTAGTATAATCAGTGCATGCATCAGTTATGGCTAGGGATATTCTGCAAATCCCAGTGCCGTAGTTACTTTAAACACCTATAGGGCCCTGTAACCACTGGATTAATATGTGGAGTGATGATTTAAAATCTATTGCAATTCTAGACTGACAAGGGACTCTGCCATTATCGCTCGAGAACTTAAAAATTGACGACGAAGTACTGAGTTCTGATATCACCGTAGTGCCTTAGCTGTTGGACTAATTTTTCACTGATAGTTTAATTTTAACTTCAATTCTATACTAATCAATATATAGTACGCATATTACGTACTATATTTTGAATATTCTAGAATTCCGGCTATGTTTACATTGTCAGTGAAGAAGATAGTCCAACGGCTATTGTACTGTGGTGATGGCTCTGCTCAGTACTCTTATGACAATTGTTAATATCCCGAGCTGTAACGGATCTATGTTATTTATTCTAGTATTGCTATAGAACATATATCATCATAGAAAACTTCCGTCCACGAATACTGTGCTCTGTTGATGGATGGGATAAGGGCACCTCTGTCCACTGTAAAGACATCTAGCCACAACCGTGCTATAAATGTGTTATCCGAAACTTGCATTGGAATTTTATCCATCTCCGAAGAGATTAGTACGACGACCACAGTGCTCCATCCGTGGATCCAGCAAGTACCGTATAGGGAAATGAAAATATCTCCAGCAATTTCTGATTTATACGTTAATCAATCCAGAACTACAGTGTAACGTATGTCAGAAGTGTACAAATTAACCCAACGGCTACAATAACGTGATGACGATTGTACTCAGTACTGTGTTGTCAGTTGCTAATATCTCAATCGATATTAGGTTAGTCTCTTGTCATTCTAGAATTGCAACAGGATTTATAACATTTCTGAACAGATTAATCCACCGGCTACATTATTGCATTGGTGAATGTACCAGTCACCTTACCGGGAACTGTAAACATCTCTAGCCATGGGGGTACCATGTAGTGATTATTTCAGAATTGCTGTTAAACCTAATCTCTCAGGGAACGGTTTAGTCCAACGGTTGGAGTAATCTGATGATGCCTGTAATCATTACTGTTTCGTCAATGGTTAATATCTCGAGCAACATCGCGTCAGTTCTTTCTCATTCTAGAATTGCATTGGAATTTAGATCATCATTAAATAGGTGAATACAGCAGCATCCGTGCACTGTAAATGAACATACTAGGGACCATACTGTCAATAGGAAATATCTGTAGCCATAACGGTCCTATAAATTTCTTATTCCAGAATTCCTTTGGAATTTTCATCGTCAGCGAACAAATTTATCCAACGACTACGGTGCCCAATAGTTAGATGCTTCAACTACCGTACTGGGGACCATATATATCTCCATCCATAGCTGGTGTATGTATTGATTATTCCCAAACTACTGTGAAATTTATGTCGTCAGTGATCCATTTAATCCAATGGCTGCAGTACTGTGATGATGACTGTACTTAGTACTCTGTTGTCAGTGGTTAATTTCTCGAGCTATATGGGATAAGGCCTTTATCACTCCAGAATGGCAATAGTATATATTTCTTCACTGACCTCATGAATCCAGCGGCTACAGTGTGCTATTTGTGGCTGCAGCTATTTCCGTAAGGGGCATTGTAAACGTCTCCAGCTATAAGAGACGTATCCATTGATTATTCAAGAACTCCTGCAGAACACAAGTCTTCACTGAACAGATTAATCCAAGGGCTACAGCGCTCCCCTGGTGGTTGCACCACCTACCGTACAGGGAAATGTATGTGTCTCAAGACATAACTAACGCATACATTGATTATTGCAGATATTCTGTGGAATTCAAGTCACCAGTGAACAACTTAATCCTACTGCCACTGTAATGTGATGATGGTTGTACTCAATACTATACTGGCACTTGTTATCGTCTCGGGTGACGGTATTGTAGGAATTTTATTTACAATGGCAGCAAAATGCTCGGTGGTATGGAATGAAACTAATTTATTAATAACCAACTTACTCGAAGCTTACGGCTATTGCACTCACTGCCTCTCAAAGATCTACTCGGAGAACTGCTCGACATACGTACCCAATCAAACCAAAACTAAGTACAACGTGCTGCGACCTACTCCACCATACTGCTCCATACTCCACCACACTGCACTCTTTGTGCCCTCGCATCCCTGTTTGTACCATATACTCCGTACTCCTTCATGCAGATGCTCTCCTTCCCAATCACCCTTCACCACGCACCCTTCGATGCCTCGCACTCAGTGGGTCGCGTACCCTAAACACTCGGATGCATTCCAGGAGACACTCTTCGCTAGAAACCGATATATTCATAAACGCCCCGCTCACACGATCCATGCGTACTGTCACTCACCCTTCCGCCCACACTCCAGATAATACCTCGGACGCTCGATTCAAACCTGAGACTTCCGTCCGTTGCCATTTATATACGAAGAAGGATCCAAGCGTTCCCTCGCGCTTTACGGACACACCTCGGAATAGATAATGGAAATACCATTCCTACACCCAGCCGCTCTTGCAAATGATATCTGACCTCATATATCGCGATTCGTCACTCGTACAATCACTCCAGCAGTCGAGGACGCTCATACACGCTCCATGTATAGGACAATTTCATCTGGTTTCCCGCCGTACTTCAAGAAAGAAGGCATTGTCCAATTTTCCTGCCAAGCGGACACTGTCGTAGACGCCCGACTTGGTCGTAGACGGCCACGGTCAAGGACCCAACTGCACCTCTGGCCGTCGTTGTACTGGCATCCCCTCGTGATGCTGATACCTCTTCCAGTGCGTCTCCTCCTCGCCTTCACCCTCGTCCTCGTCCCTTTCTTTGGCCTTATGTTTGTCTTCGCTGTGGCGCATTCCCGTCGTCCGCACCATCGCCCCCCTCAGCATCTTCGCCCTCGCCCCCAGCCGCGCTTCCTTCGTCCTTGGCCTCGTCCTTACCCTCGTGATATTCTCCCTCGCCTTCGTTCTCGTTTTCGTTCTCGTTCTCGCTCTCGCCTTCATCCTCGTCTTCATTATTGTCTCCGTTCTTGTCTTCATTCTTGTCTTCGCTATGTTGCAATAATTTGGTTAGCTGATAATTATAATTTATGAGTTATTCTAGAATATTCAACGTATAGTACGCCTATGGCTAGAGAAATTTACAATTGACAGCACGGTACTTAGTATATCTATCAGCAGAGAACAGTAGCCGTTATAATGGTATGTTCAGTGAAACCATTTTCGTCTACATACTCGTCCTCGTCCTCGTCCTCGTCTTCGTTCTCATCTTCATCGTCGTTCGCAACATCGGTCTTTCCATTGACCACATTGTTGCTCATCGTTCCTTTCGTCATCGCTTGTTGTGCCGGAAGCACATCCTGTATCTCCTCGTCGTCGCTTGCATGCAGCAGCCCGCTCAATCCTGCCTTCTTATTCTGGACAGCGTCGGGCTCCTCGTTCACTACATGACAGGAATCCAAATATTTCTCACCTTTCACGGTTTCCACGTCATATAGTTCTTTCCCTTCGCTCGCCCTCGCGCGCTCGCGAACTGCGTGGACACTCGGGCCAGAGCCATCTCCATGATGATGGTCGGCATGATCCTCTCTCCTTTTATTGGGTACGGGTTCCCCTCCTGGTCGTTCAGTCAGGCCCTCAGAATACACGTCGTTTTCCAGTCCCGAATCGTACCGTAACAATTTCCTTCCATTAGGGGACGAAGGACCAGTCCATGTGGTTTACGTAGAACTCAGTTGTTCCCCGTACGCTAACGGCCAGATGCCGGGATACACGGACACTCCGCTGCCAATGGCCAACGCTGTTGCGCTCGGCGGAGGATGATCACTGCTAGGCGGGTGCTGGGTTCCCTCTGGTTGTACAGGCACCCCGGTGTTTCTGGATCAGTACAAGATCGCTACTCGCAGCAGTCGCTCTCTGTTCCACCTTGAACCACGGTCGACGCTCTGCTGCTACCCATGAGGTCCCTCCTGTGCACAGGTCGCACCACATCCGCGCTTGGTCTTGTGCTCGAATCCATTGAGCCTACCTGACCTCCCTCGTACACGCACTTCCGTCTGCTGTCGTCATCCTCGCCTTCTTCCTCACCTTCGTGCTCATGCTTGTCCACACGTACGTGCATATCTTAGTGCTCACCCTCGTGCTCATCTTCATCCACATCTGCGTTCATATCTACGACTGCATCTTCGTCTCCAACTGCGTCCACAAGTCTGCTTACAAGTCCATCTGCATCTTCGTTTCCAGCTTAGCCTCAAGCGATGTATCCAGCTTCGTCTCCAGTTTCGTCTCCGGCTTCGTCTCCAGCTACGTGTCCATCTTCATCTCCATCTTCGTCTCCAGGTCCGCCTCCATCATCGTTCCCAGCCATGCCTCCAGCTTTATCTCCAGCTTCGTCTACATCTTCGTCTCCATATTTGTCTCCAACATCGTCTTTGCTATGTGCTGTTACAAACGCACGTGCTACTTCTGACATAAACTTGCTCCTAAATTCTTGCCACGATACACCCATGCCTGCATATCGATTGAAAATTTCTGCGGTTCATCGAAGTAGCCTTCTAGCGCAACAGGCCCTTTGCTTGTCGCAACATTTGCAATCCTCCGTAATTTCATCGAAGTCACAAAGCCACTCTATTTCATCTTCTGCCCCTTCGCCGTCAAATGTATATATGCTTTCTTCCATTTCCCCTAATGTTGGGATATAGCTCGTAAGTCTTCATCCTCGTGACATGTCCCTGTCCGCGTGGGGTGTGGGGCCTGTGCGTGTTCGTACACGGGCTGGCACGGTTGACGACGGAACCTTCCCCGTAGCTCCCCGTTTAGACCATCGTCATGGCGATGAGGTCGGGCTCGATTCATACCACTCCCGTGCTCTACCAAAAAGACGAGGCACGATTAAGTACTTGTACGACTCCGGCGGCAGCGTGCATGTGCTTTAGGGAGAACGCGCCAGAATCTACCGACAGTTGTTCTGATTTCTCGTTCCATCGAAATGGTCCAAATTATTGGCGACTGTCGTAATTCTAACATTCATCGCTCCTGTTTCTTCGCTGCTGAACGGTAATGAGCACGCTGGTACAATTGATGCTCCTTTCTTCGGCACTGCAGCTACTAACGCCTTCGTTAGAGCTTCTAGGATCGTCTTCTGAAAATCTTTCGCTTCTCAGGAACACGGATTACGGCTCCTCGCAATCTCCCCTATCTCACGGTTGTCCATGGTGTGCTGGCTGTTTATTGCTTCCAATAACATTGTTGCCAGTTATTTCTTCTTTCCACCGCTTTACTCCGAAGAATTCCTACTTGCAGCCTTTATCCCGCCTGAGCCACCAATTTATGTAGGAATTTTATTTATTAAGGCAGCAAGAGTTCGGTGGTGCAGAATAGAACTGATTTATTGAGAATGAACTTATTCTAGGCTTACGATCATTACACACACCACCTCTCAAAGAACTTCTCGAGGAACTGCCCGAAATACGTGCTCAAATATGCCACAACATAACTCAGCATACTGCAACATAATCTAACGTACTGCACCATACTCCACCAAACTGCACGCTTTGCCACCTCGCGTCCCTATTTAAACCCCATAATCCATCCTCTTTCATGCCCGTGCTATCTTTCCCAATCACGGTTTCCCAAACACTCTTCCATGCCTCGCACTCTGTGGGCCGCGTACTCTAAACACTCAAATGCATTCCTGGAGACACTCTTCACTCGTAACCTTTACATTCATAAACGTCCCATTCACACTATCCTTGAGGAGGGTCACTCATCCTCCCGCACACACTTCAGATAATACCCCGGACGCTCGAGTCAAACACGAGACGCCAGTTTATTGCCATTTATTTACGGTGAAGTGCCCAAGCATTCCCTCGCAATTTACAGACGTGCCCAGGAATAGATAAAGGAATACCATACCTACAATGTATCTCTCCTTTGCCATTCTAGTACTTACATTTGACACAAATCATCGGTGAACAGGTAAATGAAATGTTTACCGTGCTCAATTGGTGGATATACTAAGCACCTTGTTGTCAGCTGTAAATATCACTAAACATAACCGCCCTGTGCATTGATCAATCTAGAATTGCGGTGCAACATTCATCGTCAGTGAACAAATTAACACGATGGCAACAGTGCTCTGTTGGTGGATGTATGTAACGTACGTTGCGTTGCCGAAATTTCTGGGCATAACTGATATATCTATTGATTATTCTAAAATTACTGAGGAAGCTAGGTCATCAGTGAACAAGTTAAAACGACAGACACATTATTTCGAAGAAGGCTATACTCATTGTCGTTTTGTCAATTGTTATTACCACATGGGATGATGCATCTCCCTTTTGTAACCCTTGAATAGCTATAGAACATGTATCAGTGACCTCATTATTCAAACGTGTACAGAGCAATGTAGGTGGGTATACTCTGTATTGTATTTACATACATCAAAGTCGCCACCGATAATTTCTTTATGCATTGAATATTCTACAACTGCTGAAGAATTTAGTTGATCATCGAACAGATTAGTTCAATGCTTAAAATTTTGTGTAAATGGCTACACTGAGTACGGTATTGTCAACTGACTATGCCACCACAAATGAATGATCCATGCTTTGATCACTTCATAGTTGCTGCACAGTTCGAAACATCAGTGAACCTGCTAGTCCAACGCCTATTGTGCTCTGTTGGTGGACATACTAAGTACCGTACTGTCAATTGCAAATATTTTTGGCCATAAATAGCACACACAATGTCCATTCTACTATTGCCGAGGAACAGTAATCCTCCGGGAATATATTAGTGCAACGGCTACAGTGCTCTGTGAGTGGACGTAGCAAGTACCGCAGTCACGTTTGTTAGAGTTTGTGGCCACAGTTGACATATGAGTTGATAATTCTAGAATTCATGTGAAATTTATTGACTCAGTTAACAAATTAACGCAACGGCTATAGAACTGTGGTGATGGCAGTACTCAGAGACGTTATGGCAATTGCTGGTGCCTTTAGCTGTTACGCATCTCTCCTTTGCCATCCTGGAGCAGCTACAAAATATACATCATCTTTGAACAGGCTTTCTCAACGGCTACATGGCTCTGTTGTGGATGTGCGAAATAATGTACTGTCTACTCCAAATATCTATATCTATAACAGTACTGCACATTGATTATTCTAGAAATGCCGTTAAAATTGAATTATCAGTGAACAAATTAGCCCAACTGTTAAAGCACTGCGATCGTGGCTGAACTCAGGACCCTTTCGTCAGTTGCTAATGTCTTAGGCGATAATGGCTTAGTCATTTGCCATTCCAGAATTGCAGTGGACCTTATATGATAAGCGATCCGATAAATCCAACGACTGCAGTACTGTCATGATTTCAGTATTCAATGCCGTTATGGCAATTGCTAATACCTTGACCTGCAACGGATATGTCGTTTGTCATCCTAGTGTTGCTATAGTATATACATCATCATTGAAAACGTCTTCCATCAGTTATAGTGCTCTGATGATGGACGTACTAAGTTCCGTACTGTCAGGTGTAAATATCTCCAGACATGACCATACAATGCATTGATTATTCTTGAATTGCAGTTAAATTTTAGTTTCGGGTGTACAAATTCGTACAATATACAAGGTGCTGTGGTGATTGCTGTACACAGTAGTGTTTCCTCAGTTGTTAATATCTCGAGCGATAATGAGCCAGCCCTTTGTCGTTCTATAGCACCAGTACGATATAGATCATCACTAAGCAGAATAGTACAATGGCTATAATGGTCTCTTGGTGGATGCACCAACTGCAGTACTGGGTATTGCAAGTATCTAAGCCAACAAACGATGTATGAATTGCTTACCCTGGAACTACCGTGTAACATAAAGCATCACTAAAATGGTTAATGCATCGGCTCGAGTACTGGCATGATGGCTGTACTTAGAACTGTGTTGTCAGTTATTAATACTTCGTGCGGCAATGGATAAGTCTTTTGTCATTCAATAGTTGCTATATGACCTGCACTGTCATTGAAGATGTTTATTCAATGGATACAGCGCTGTGTTGCTGCCTGTACTCCGTACAGCACTGCCATGTGTAAATACCTCTAGACATTACCATACTATAGATTGGTTACTCTGGAATTGCTGTTAAAATTAAGTTATCGGTGAGCTTGTTTGTTCAAAGGCGAATTTACTGTGATGGTGACTGTACACAATACGGTTTCGTCAATTTTATAATATCTCGGGCGATAATGAGTTAGTACATTGTCAATCTATAATTACAATTGAACATAAAACGTGGCTGTACGGAATAATACAATGGCTAAGATAGTCTACTGGTGTTTCTGCCGCCTACCGTACAGGGAATTGTAATTACCCCTAGGCGTAACTGTCGCATACATTGATAATTCTAGAAATACCAAGGAATAAAAATCGTTACTGAGAAGCTTAATCCAACGCCTACTGCGCTGCATTGAATAATGCGCTAACTATCGTACTGGCAATTGTAAATATCATTATATATATCAGATGTGCACATTGATTGTTCTATATGCACTACGGTATATGAACCTTCAGTTATCAAATTAATCCATGGACAACAGTACTGTGACGATGGACCTACATAGTTCTGTTGTGTCAATCGTTAATGTCCAGAGCTGTAACGGATGTGTGCACTGTTTGTGGATGTACAAGAAACGTAGTGTCATTTGTAAATATCTGCAGCCACAAATATACTATATATTGATTACTCTATAATTGCTGCTAAGTTCATCTTATCAGTGAACAAATTAGTCAACGTCAAAGGAGCACTGATGATGGTTGTGCATATAACTGTTTCTTCAATTGTAAATGTATGGAGCTTTGACGGATCTGTCTCTTGTCATTCTAGAATAGCTATACAATCTAAATCCCCATTGAACAGGTAAACCTAACTGCTGCAGTGCACTGATGATGTATATTCCATGCACCGTTCTACCATTTGTAAATATATCCAGCGGCAACCTTACAAAGTATTGATTATTCTAGAATTGCAGTTAAAGCTAAATTGTTTGTGAACTTTCTAGCCCACTGTCTAAAGTAATGTGATGATGGCTGTACTCTGTACAGTTTCCTCAATAGTTCATGACTCAAGCGATATTGGCTCTGTCCATTGTCAGTCTAGAGCTGCTATAGGATATAAATCATCTCTGAACATATTAATCCAAAGGCTGTAATGCTGTACTGGAGAATGCACTAACTACCGTCCTGGGATTTGGAAATGCCTCTATGTATAACTGATGTACACATTGATTATTCTAGAACTACTGTGAAAGTTAAGACATCAGTGATCAAATATGTCCAATGCCTACGTCATTGTGACGATGACTGTACTTAGTACTGCGTTGTCATGTTTTAATAACTCAAGCTGTAATGGTTCTGTCTCTTATCACCCTAGGATTGCTATAGAATGTTTATCATCTTTCAATGGGACATTCCTACGTCTACTGTGCTTTCCTGACGGAATATCTAAACCGTACTGTCAATTGTAAATATCTCCAGCCACTACCTTACTGTACAGTGGTTATTCTAGAATTTGTTCGAAATTTTCATCACTAGTGAGAAAAGTAATGCAACTGCTGCGGCTCTGTGATGGCGGCTGCACTCATTACTGTGCTGTCAATTGTTTATATGTAGAGGGAAAATGGATCTGCGTTTTGTCTTTCTAGGATTGCTATGGAATTTACGTCTTCTGGGAACAAAGTAATACAAGGGATGCAGTACTGCGGTAGTGGCTGTACCCTTTAGTGTGTTGTCAATTGTTAATTCTTCGAGCGATAATGTATCTGTCGCATTTCATTCGAGCATTGTTGCAGGATGTAAATCACCTTTGAGCAGATTAATCAAACAGAGAGAGAGAGAGAGATCTGTTGGTGTATCTACTATGTCCCCTACTCTTAGCTGTATATACCTCTGGCCACAGCCGTATTATACTGAGATTGTTCTGAATTGGCTTTGGAATTTAAATAATAAGTGAAGAAGTTAATTCATCGCTTACAGTACAGTGACGATAACGGTCCTCAGTACAGTATTGTCAATTGCCAAATTGTCGAGGCGCAATTGAACTGCCTTCTTCATTCTGGTATTGCTGTGGAAAATAGTTCGAAGGTGAACTGATGAATTCAACAGCTACAGTGCTCTGCTGGTATATGTACTAGGTACCGTTCTCTCAGCTGTAGATATCTCTAGACGTAGCGGAAATTTGCATTGACCATTCTATAATGGCCGTGGAATTAAATAATCAATGAACAAGTTATTCCAACGGCGACAGTAATTTAATTGTGGCTGAACTCAGTACTGCGTTGTCAGTTGTTAATGTTTCCACCCATGACGCATATGTCCGTTGTCATTATAGAATTGCTATAGAATATAAATCATCATTGAACATGTAAATTCATCGGCTACTCCACTCTGTTGATGGACGTACTAAGTACCGTACTGTTAACTGTAAATATCTGTAGCCATAACCGTAAAATGCAATCATTATTCTAGAATTGCTTTTAAACATAAACTATAAGCGAATAAACTATTCCAACGGCTGAAGGTCTGTGATGATCACTGCACTTATTACTGTTCCGTCAATTGCTAATGTCTCGAGCTTTAATGTGTCAGACCACAGTCACTCCAAAATTGCAATAGAATATATGTCGCCACTCAACTGGTTAGACCAATGGCTACAGTGCTCCATTGGTGCATGTTCCTTCTACCGTACTGAGAATTGTTTATATCTCTAGCAATAACTGATGTATACACTGATTATTCTGAAACACTGTGGAATTAAGAACATCAGTGTGCAGATTAATCCAACGGCTTAGGTTTTGTGACTACAATAGGACTCAGTACTCTTATGTCAGTTGTTAATATCTTGAGCAACAACAGATGAGTATTTTGTCATTTTATAATTGCTATAGAATATTCATCATCATTGAGCAGGTGAATCCAACGTCTACAGTGCTCTCTTCATGAATGTACTACGTACCGTACTGTCATTTTTCAATATTTCTAGAAGTAACGGTCCTAGATATTGACTAATCTAGAATTGCTGTTAAACATAAATTAGCAGTGATCAAATTAATGCCACAACTAAAGTACTATTATGGTGGCTGCACTTGTCTCTGTCCAACGGCTAGAGTATTGTGATGATGGTTGTACTCTGTACTCTTTCGTCGCTTGTTAGTTTCCAAAGCGATAACGAGTCAGCCCCTTGTCATTCTAGAATAAAGTGGAAAATGGATCATCAGCGAACAGGTTAATCCAACCCCTGCATCGCTGTGCTTATGACTGCACTTAGTAATGTTATCTTGGTTAGTAATTTCTCGAGGCGTAACGTGTATCTCTTTTGTCATTCTAGAATGGCTATAGAAACTATATCATCATTGACCTGGTTAATCCAACGGATAGTGTGCCCTGTAGTCAGATGCACTAGGAGTGGGCACAGCCATTGGCAAATATCACCATGCATAACGGTACAATACCTTTGCTCGTAGTGCATGAAATGAAGGAAAAATTTATTTAAACGCATAATAACAGAGCACCAATTATAATTTTATTGGTAAAA
This sequence comes from Eufriesea mexicana, assembly GCF_001483705.2. Taxonomy (NCBI): domain Eukaryota; kingdom Metazoa; phylum Arthropoda; class Insecta; order Hymenoptera; family Apidae; genus Eufriesea; species Eufriesea mexicana. Next base: position 14,417 of record NW_016914043.1, on the reverse strand, counting down.
ATGGACTCGCTCCTCTCTACGATATAATCCATACACGACATACTTACTCAGAGCGTCTTTTTCTGTCGACTGTCCTAGAAGCACAAAATGCTTTTCACGACCCCCGGCCATACTCGTCACACCCATATGTCACTTAACACGAACATTCCTAACACATATACCAATCATACTGTGACAACTACCTCCAAAACAATGAGCTGAATTCATTACACGCTAGAAAACCACGCATAACTGCTTCACACACCAGCACATATTTTAACAGAAATCAGAGTAACCACTACCACAGCACTAACTGCTCTAGAATTGCTTTGGAATTTGCGTCACTCGTGAAAAGTTATTCCAACGGCTATAGTAGTGTGATGAATTATGTCCTCAGAACTGCTTCGTCACTTGTTAACGTCTGGAGCGAAAATGAGTCTGCCCTTTTTCATTCTAGAAATACAATCCGATAAAAATTATATCTGAACAGATTAATCCAATGGCTTCAGTACTCAATGCGTGGATGTAACCACTACTGTACCGGAAATTGTGAATATCTCTAGCCATAAACGTACCACACACTGATTATTTTGGACTTGCATAGTAACCTTTATCATCAGTGAACAAATTAATCCATCGCCAACAGTACTGTAACGATGGCTGTACTCAGTACCTTTACGTCAATTGCTAATGTCCCGAGAGATATTGGGAGAGCCTTTGGTCATTATGGAATGTAAATTATTATTGAGCGGATCAATCTATCGGCTAGATCCATCTGTTTGTGATTGTAGCTACTATCGAACAGCGCATTGTAAACATCTCCAGCAAAAAATGATGTATGCAGTGATTATTCAGGAACTACGGTGGAATTCATATGATTAGTGAACAGATTATTCTGACGGCTGCAGTGCTCTGTTGATGGATGGAATTAGTACCGTCCTGTCGATCGTAAATATCTGTAGCCGCAACTGTACTACACATTGTTCGTTCTAGAAGTTTTGTGGGATATAAATTATAAGTTCACAAGTTAGTCCAACGGATAAAGTACTGTGATCATGGCTGTACTCAGTACTGTTTCGTCAATTATTAATTATTCGAGGTAAAACGGTGCAGTCCGTTGCCGTTCCAGAATTGCAATGGAACACTCATCACCCGGGCACATATTGCACCCACGTCTGCAGTATGGTGATGATGGCAGTACACCGTGCCATTATGGCAATTGTTATTACCTCGAGCTGCAGCGGACATATCTTTTGTCATTCTAGAACCGCAATAGGGTCTCCATCATCATTGAACAGGTTTTCTCTACGGTAACCGTCCTCTGTTGATGGATGTACTATGTGCCGTACTGTCAAATGTATATATCTGTATCCATATCCTTACTATACATTGTTTCTTCTAGAATTGCTGCTGAAATTAAATTAAAGTGAACAAGTTAGTACAACGGATAAACCACTGTGATCATGGCTGTGCTCAGATGTCGTCAAATGTTAATATTTGTGGGTATAATGGGTCAGTCCTTTGTCATTCTACAATTGCAATAGAATTTATGTCATTGCTGCACGGTTTAAGTCAACGGCTACGTTGCTCTATTGGTGGATGTAACAAATTCCGTACTGGGTATTGTAAATTACTCTAGCCATAACAGATGCTTGCATGGATTTTCATTGAGGTACAGCGCAACTTAAGTGTCCAGAGAACAAATTAATCCATCGGCCAAAGCACTGTGTTGATGGCGGGACATAGCACTCTGCTGTCAGTTGCTAATGTATCGAGCGGAAATGGATCTGCTTATTGTCATTTTAGAGTTGATATAGAATATAAACTATCACTGAACAGATCAATCCAACGGCTACAGTGTTCTGTTAATCGATGTACTGAGTACGGTGGTGCCAATTGCAAATATCATAAGCCACAACCGTACTATGCATTGGTCAAACTGGAATTGCTGATAAACTTAAATTATCAGGAAAAGAAAGTCAGTCCATATGCTCACGAACTCCGATAATGTCTGTACTCAGTACCCTTTTGTCAACTGTTAATATCTCGTGTGAAAACGTGTAAGTCTTTTGACATTCTAAGATTGCAAAGGGACTGAGGTCATCACTTAGCCGATTAGTCTAACGGCTACATGGCACTACTGACGGATGTACTGAGAACCGTACTGTCAATTGCAATTATCTCTAGCCATAACCATATTTACCGTCGCTTTTTCCAGAAATGCGGTTAAATTTAAATCACCTTGAAGCTGGTCATTCCAACGGCTAAAGGACTGTGATTGTGGCTGTATTCAGTACTGTTTCATAAATTGTTAACGTCTAGAGCGATAATGCGTCAGTCTTTCGTCATTCCAGGAATGCAATAGAATATTCATTATCCGAACTGGTTAATGGTTAATCGAATGTCTACAGCGCTCGATAGGTGAATGTACCCGCTACCGTACTAGGAACTGTTACTATCTCTAGCCATAACTAATGTCCACTATGATTATTCTAGAGCTACTGTGGAACTTAAGTTGCCACTGAACAGATTATTTCAACGGCTGCAGTGCCACATTGGTGGAT
>NW_016914043.1:0-11653 GCF_001483705.2 Eufriesea mexicana | reverse complement strand
ACCGCTCTGCAAATTGCAAATGTCCCTAGCTATTACCGTACCATGCATGGACTCCTCTAGAATTGATGTTAATCCTTTTATGCCAGGGAACATATTAATCCAACGGCTAAGGTACTGTTATGATGGCTGTACTCGGTACTGCTTCGTGAGTAGTAACTACCTCTAGCGACCATGCGTCAGTCCTTTGCCATTCTGGAATTACAACAGAATTCCTATCTTCAGAGAACGGATTAATCCAAAGGCTGAAGTGATACGACAATGGCAGTACTGAGTGCCGTTCTGGAAATTTCTATTGTATCGAGCTGTAATACATATGCCTTTTGCAATTCTGCAGTTGCGATTGAATCTACGTCATCATTGATCAGCTTTTTTCCACTGCTGCAGTGCTCTCTTGATAAATGTACTCAGTGCGGTACTGTCAATTGTAGACATGTGCAGCCACAACAGTACCATGCATTGATTATACTGGTATTGCTGTGAAAATTATGTTATTAGCGAACAAATTAGTACAAAGGTATATGTACTTCTGTGAAGGCTGCACACAGTACAGTTTAGTGAATTGTTAATGTCTCGAGCAGTAATGGGGCAGTAATTCGTCATTGTAGAATCGCACAAGGACATGAATCATGTCTCAACATGTTAATTCTGTGGCAACACTGCTCCGTTGAGGGACGTGCTATGTTCCGTACTGTCAATTGTATATATCTGCAGCCATATCTATACTAAGCATTGATTATTCTAGAATTGCTGTTGAACTTAAGCTATAAGTGGGAAAGTTAGTCCAACGGTTAAAGTACTGTGATGAAGTCAGTGATCAGTTCTGTTTCCTGAATCGTCAATGCTCCGAGCGATAATGGGACAGTACTTCGTCATTCTAGAATAGCAATAGGACGTAAATCATTAGTGAACAGATCAACTCATCGGCAGCTGCGCTCCATTGGCTAATGAACCGACTACAGTACTGCGTATCGTAAGTATCCCTAGGCAAATCTGGTGTATACGTTGATAACTCTAGCACTACCGTTGAACTTATGTCACCAGCGAAAAAATTAATCAGGCGTCTACAGTTCCGTTATGGTTGCTCTACTTTGTACTGCGTCGCCAGTTGCTAATATCTCGAGCTGTAATGTATGTGCCTTTTGTCATTCAATAATTGCCATGCAAACTAAATCATCATTGATCAGATCACAACAACGGCTACAGTGCTATGTTCATGGATATACCAAGAACTGTATATACTAATATAAATATCTCCAGCCATAACCGTACTATACATTGATAATTCCAGAGTTTCTGTTAAACGTAGATTATTAGTAAACAGATTAGGCAAACGGCAAAAGTACTGTGAAGATGGATGTACTGAGCACTGTTTCGGCAATTTTTAATGTCTCGAGCTATATGAGTTCCGCCTTCTGCCATTCTAGAGCTGCTATAGAAACCAGTCCGCCAATGAGGGGTCTAACCCAACTGCTACAGCGCACAGTTGGTGTACGTATCAAGTACCGCACTATCAACTGTAAGTATCTGTATCCATAACGATACTATGCTTTGCTTAGTCTATAATAGCTGTTAAGCTTAAATTATAAAGGACCGAATTGTTCCAAAGTCTAAAGTACTATGATGTTGGATCTACATATAACTGAGATGTCAGTTGTTAATACCTCGAGCTACAACGGATTTGCCTTTTGTCATTCTAGGACTGCTGTAGTATACAAGTCATCAATGAACATATCAGTCGGGCTGTCACTCTACCCTGCTGATTGATGTACAAGGGTCCGTACTCTCAATTATAAATATCTTTTACCGTAACCGTGCTATGAATTTATTACTCCAGACTTGCTTTGTCACTTGCATCGCCAGTAAACATATTAATCCAATGGCTACTGTACTGTAACCATGCCTGTACTCAGTACTGGTTCGTCAGTTCATAATACCTCGAGAGATAATGTGTCAGCCATTTGTCATTCAATAATTCCAATAGAATATAGATCATCACTGACCAGATTAAACTAACGTCTACAATGCTCTAATGTTTTATGTACCAACTACCGTACTGGGAATTTTATATATCTCTAGCCGTAACAGATGAGTACATTGACTACTCTAGACCTGCCTTGAAATTTACATAATCAGTGAACCAATTAATCCGACGGCTACCGTACTGTGACGGTTGCCGTTCTCAGTATTGTTTTGTCTATCTCTATCGCCTCGAGGGACAAGGGATAGTTCTACTTTCATACTAGGATTGATGATGAATATTCACCATATGCGAATGGATTAATAGAACGGAAAATGTGTTCCGTTCGTACACGTCGTAAGTACAGTATTGTCAATTGTAGGTATCTCTAGACGTACTAGTAATATTCATTGACTGTTCTACACTTGCTGTGGAACTTACGTCATCAATGAGCATATTATTCCAACTGTTTCAGTGCAGAGATTGTGGCTGCCCTCAGTATTTTGTTGTCAATTGTTAATTCCTCGAGGGATAATGGATCTGTCGTTTGTCATTCTATAAATGTTATAAGATCTGGATCATCATCGAACAGGTTCATTCAATGGCAACAACACTCTAATGGTGTATGTAGTACGTACCGCAATGACAATTGAAAATATCTTTAGCCAGAGCCGTACAATATATTGATTATTCTAGAATTGCTGCGGAAAATTAGACATGAATCTGCAAGTTAATCCAATGTATACATCACTGTTGTATTGACTGAATATTGTTCTCCTTTGGCTTTCCTTCTTATCTCAAGGTATAGTGGACCTGCCTTCTTTTCATTCTGGAATCGCAAAATAATCTAAATCATTATTGATTATGATAACCGAACGGCTACATAGCTCTGTTGTTTGATGTACTGGGTACCGTATTGTCATTTGTAAGTATATCCTGCCATAACCGTTCAATACGTTGACTGTTCCTGAATTGCTTAGGAATTTACGACAGCAGTGAACAGATTAGTGCAACTGCTACGGTAATGCGATGATGGCTTTACCCAGTACTGTGTCGACAAATGCTTATATACAGAGTGTTAAAGGATCTGCCTATTTTCATTCTAGCACTGCTGAGTAATATAAGCATCCATTGAACAGACTAATCCTACGGCAGCAGTGCCCTGTTGGCAGATGTACTATGTAACGCACTGCAAATTGTGAATATCACGAGGCGCGACCGTGCTGTATATAGGTTATTCTAGAATAGCTGTGGAATTCGCATCATCAGCGAATAAAGGTTTCTAAAGGATACGATATAGTTATGATGTCTGTGCTCAGTCCTGCTATGACAGTTGTTAATGGCGATACAACAGATTTGCAATTTGCATTCTATAATTGGCATAAAACCTAAATCATCATTAAACGAATTATTCCAACGGCTACTGTGCCCTGCTGCTGCATGCACTAAGTACCGTAATGATAGATGTAAATACCTCCAGCAATGTCCGTGCTATATATTGAACGTTCTGTAACTGCTGCAGAACTTACGTCATCAGTGGACCAATTATTCCAACGCCAACATTATTGTGACGATGGTTGCACTCAGTCCTGCTACGACAACTGCTAATACCTGACGATATAGTGCAACTGTAATTTGTCATTCTAGAACTGCTACATAATCTAAATTGTCATCCAACATGTAAATCCAGCGGCTGAAGTGATCTGCTGTTGGAGGTACCAAGTACCGTTATATCAAATGCAAATATCACTAGCCATAAGCGTATAACGCATTGATTATTCCAGAATGGCAGTGAAATTTAAATCGTCATCCAAAAAAGCTATCCACCGAACACCGTGCTTGTGATGATGGCTGTAATCAGCACTGTGTTGTCAATTGCCCAAATCTCGAGGGATAATGGATCTTTCTACTTCCCTTCCCTAATTGATGTAGAATATATGTCATCAGTGGGCGGATTAATGCAACGGCATCAAAGCTCGGTTGGTGGATGCACTACGTACATTACTGTATTTGTTAATATTTATAGACCTACCCGTACCATGAATTGAATATTCCATAATTGCTTCGGAATTCGCATAGTCGGTGAACAAAATCAACCAACGGCTACTATGCTGTGATGATGGCAGTACCCAGTAATGTTCTGTCAATTGTTATCACCTCAAGCTAAAACGGATCCGTCCTTTGTCATTCTAGGGTAGCCATGGTATGTAAACAATTATTAGACAGGTTAGTCCAACGGCTGCAGTGCTCAATTGGTGGACGTACCAACCACCGTAGCGCGAATTTCAAACATCTTTAACCATATCTGATGTATACATTGATTATTCTACATCTACTGTGGAACCTAGGTCGTCAGTGAAACGATTAATCCGGCGGCTGCAGTACAGTGATGATGGCTGTAGTCGGAAGCGTTTCGTCAATTTTAAGTGTCCCGAGAGATAAAGGGTCGTTCCTTTGTCATTCTGAAATTGAAATAGGTGTTAAGTCATCATTGAACAGATTAATTCAGCGGCAACAGTGCCCTACTGGTGGACGTACCTACTACATTCCTTGGAGCTGTGAATACCTCTAGCCATACCTGACGAATACATTGATTATTCTGGAACTACGGTGGAATATATATCATGAACGAGCAGGTTAATCAGCGTCTGCAGTACTCTCTTGGAGGATGTACCAGGTACCGTTCTGGGAATTGTTGGTGTCTCTAGCCACGACTGATGCATGCATTAATTATCATGGAACGACTGTGGAATTTGAATCACCAGTGAAGTAGCTATTCAAACGTATGCAGTGCTGTGATGCTGACAGTGTATAGTACTAAGTTGTCAATTATCAATGCCTGGTGCAATAACGTATCCGACGTTTGTCATTCTAGAATCGTTATAGAATCTATGTCATCATTTATCAGGTTAACCCAACGCCTACAGTGCTCTCTAGATGGACGTACCATGATAGGTACTGGGAACTATAAATATCTCTAGCCGTATCTAATGTGTACATTTATTATCCTAGCATTACGGTGGAATTTTAATAATCAGTGAACAGATTAATCTAACGGCTGCAATGCTGTGATGATAGCTGTCCGCAGTTCTGTCCTGTCAATTGTGAACCTCTCGCGCGATAATGAACTTGTCCTTTGTCGGCCTAGACTTAAAATAGAATATAAACTATCATAGGACACACGAATCCAACGGCTACAGTGGTGTGTTGAAGGATGTAATAAGTGCCGCACTGCCAATTCTAAATTTCTCTAGATATAGACGTGCTATATATTGACTACTCTAGAAATGCAGTTGGATTTAAGTTATCCGCGAAGAAATTAGTACATCGGCTGTTGTACAATGGTGATGGCTGTATTCAATTCTCTTTCGTCTATTGCTAACGCACCGTGAGATATTGGGTCAGTCCGTTGTCATTCTAGAATTGCAATAGGATTTAAACCGTCACTGAACAGGTTAATCCTACTGCTATGGTGCTCTACTGGCGGGGGAACGATCTACATTCCTGGGAATTGTAAATACCTCTAGCAATGCCTGACGAATTCATTGATTATTCAAGAGATACCGCGGAACATAAATTATAAGTGAACAGGTTAATCCAACGGCTGCAGTAATGTGATGATGGCTGTACTCAGTACTGCTTCCTCAATTTTCAATGACTCGAGCCATGCCGGAACTGTCGTTTGTCATTCTAGAATTACAGAAGTATCTGAAGCATAATTGAACAGATTAATCCAACTAATGCTGTACTCTACTGTTGGATGCACAAGCTACCGTTTTGGGAATTGTAAATACATCTAGGCTTAGCAAATGTATACATTGAATATTCCAGAGGTACTTCGGAATTTAAATCGTCACTGAAGAGGTTATTCCAGTGACTACTGTGCTGTATTGGAGGGTGTCCCATGTACCCTACCTGGAATTGTAATTGCCTTTGTCTACCACTCATGTATGCACCAATTATTCTAGAATTGCTATGGAAATTAAGTCAAATGTGAACAAATTAGTCCAGCGGCTACGGTACTGCGATGATGGCTGTACATAGTATTAATATGTCAATCCTTAGTAACTCAATTTGCAACGGATCTGTTGTCTGATATATTAAAATTGCTACGGAATATATGTCGTCATTGAACAGGTTAATCCACCGGTTGCAGTGCTCTGTTCGGAGATGCTCTAAGTACTCTAATGCCAATTGCTGACCTCTCTAGACGTAACCGTAATATACATTAATTACTCTGGAATTGCTTAGGAATTTATACCATCAGTGGACAAATTGATCTAACCGGTAGTGTACTGTGATGATGGACGTACTCTGTAGTGTGTTGTTAATTCCCAATAGATCGAGGATAACGGATATGTCCTTTGTCATTCTATAATTGCTGTAGAACCTAAAACATCGTTGAGCTGATTAATACATCGGCTACAGTGTTCCATTGGTGGATACACTAACTACCGTACTGGGGATTGTAAAATCCCTAGCCATAACTGATGTTTATATTGATTATTCTAGAAACTCTGTTGTATCTAAATCATCAATGAACAGCTCAATCCCACCGCTGCAAGGCCCAATTGATGGATGTACGAACTGCTGTACTGGGAATAGAAAATATCTCTTGCCATAACCGATGTATATATTGATTACTACAGGACCACTCCGTGACATAATGATCACTGAACATATCAATCCAGCGGCACCAGGACAGTGGCGATCGATGTACTCTGTACTCTTGTGTCAATTGTTAATGTCTCGAGCTATAACGAATATGCCTATTGGTATTGTTGAATTGTTACGGGACCTAAATTGTCACTGTAGAGGTTAATCCTACGGCAACTGTGTTCTGCTGATGGATAAACTAAGTACCGTACTGGGAATTGTAAATATCTCTGTCCATAGCGGATGCACGTATTGTTTATCCTAGGTAGACAGTTGAATATGGATCAACAGTGAAGAAATTAATCCAACGGCTGTAATACTGCGATGATGTCATTGAACAGGTTCAATAAACGGCTACAGTGGTCCGGTGCTGGATATAAATAGTACCGTTCTGTTAATTGTAAGTATCTGTAGCGATAATCGTACTATGCCTTTGTTAATCTACAATGGATGTCAAACTTAAGTTATAAGTGGAGAAATTATTCCAATAGATAAAGTACTCTGATGGCAGATGTACTCAGTAGTATTTCGTCAATTGCTACTGTCTGGAGCGATAATGCTTAGTCCTTTGTCAAACTAGAACTGCAAAAGTATATAAGACATCACTGAACAAATTATTCCAAAGGCTACAATGCTCTATTGCTGGATGTTCCAACTACCGTACTGGGTATTTTAGATACCTCTAGACATAACTAATGTATACATTCGTAATCCTCAATATTCCACGGAATTTATATCGCCAATGAGAAGGTTATTTCAACTGCTACTGCGCTGTGTTGGAGAATGCGGAGACTACCGTACAAGGAATTGTAAATGCCTTCATTTATAACTGATGTATACATTAAATGTTCTAGAACTGCCGTGGAACTCAAATCGTCGGTGAACAGATTAATCCACCGGCCTGAGTGCTCTGTTGGTGGCTGTACACTCTAACATACTGAGAGTTGTGTATATCTCTAGCCGTAACACATGTATGCACTAATTATACATGAACATCTGCGGAATTTGCATCTTCACTAAACAGATCAATCCAATGCCTGCAGTGCTCCGTTGGTGGTTGTACAAACTAGCATACTGGGAATTGTAAATATCTCTAGCCATAACAGATGTATACGTTCATTCTTCTTGAAGAACTGTGGAATAAATGTCGTCAGTGGACAGATTAATCAAATGGCTGTAAAACTGTGATGATGGCTGTACTCAGTACTGGTTCGTCAATTATTAATGTCTCGAGCCATAATGGGCCAGCTCTTTGTCATTCTCCATCTAAAATAGGATATAAATCATCACTGAACAGAATAATCCAATGGCTACACGGCTCCACTCCTGGACGAACCAACAACCATGCTGGGAATTGAAAATGTCTCTGCACGTACCCGATGTATAAATTTATTGTTCCAGTGCTACTGCGGAACTTAAATCGTCAGTGAACGGATTATTCCATTGGCTATAGTACTGTCATGACGGCTGTATTCATTAGTGTTTCATCAATCGTTAATGTGTGGAGACATAACGGATATCTCTTCTTTCATTCTAGAATTGCTATGGAACCTATATCAATATTGAACATGTTAACTCAACGGCCACAGGCACTGTTGATGGATATACTATGTACCGCTCTCTCAGTTGTGAAGATCTGTAGCTGTAGACGTAGCATTTATTGATTATTCTGGTATTGCCGTTAAACTTGAGATGTGCGTGAAGAAATTATTTCAACGGCGAAAGCACTGTGATAATGGCAGTGCTCAGCACTGTTTCGTCAAATGTTAGTGTCTCTAGCTATATTGGGCCAGACCTCTGGCATTCTGGAATTGCTGTAGAATAGAGCATCATCTATGAACATGTTAGTTCAACGGCTAGAGCGCTCCGCTGATGGTTGTGCTGTTCATCGTACTGTCAATAGTAAATATGTGCATCCATATCCGTAATATGTATTGATTATTCTAGAATTGCTGTTTAGCATAAATTAGCAGTGAAATAATTAATCCAACGAATAAGGTACCCTGGTGATGGCTCCACTGAATGACGTCTCGTCAATTGCTTGCATCTACAGCGATAACGGGTCACAGTCCATTGCATCCTAGGATTGCAAAAGAACTTAAATCATCACCGACCAGTCTAACCAATCGGCTACAATGCTCTGCTGATGGATGTACTAAATACCGTGCGAACAACTTTAAATACGTCTAGCCACAACCGTACTATGCATTTACTATTCTAGAATTGTTACTAAAGTAAGTTTCGAGTCGGCAAATACGTGCAACTGGTAGAGTATAGTGTTGATGTCCGTACCAAGTATTTCCTCGTCAATTGTTAATGGCTCCAACGTCAATGGTTCAGTCCATAGTCATTCCAGAATTGCGATGGTATTTAAGTCAATGCGGAGCAGTTTAATCCAACTGCTGCAGTGCTCTTTTGGTGGATGCAACAACGACACCGGGAATTGTAAACATCTCTAGACATAACTGATGTATACATTGGTTACTTCAGTCTTGCTTTGAAATTTACATAATCACTGAGAAGATTAATGCAACGGCTACAGTACTCTAATGATGGCCGTTCTCAGTACTGTTTCGTTAATTGCTAATGCGCCGTGCTTTAATGGGTCTGCGCTTTGTCCACCCAAAATTGCTGTAGAGCCAAAATTGTCAGTGAACATTTCAAACCAGCGACTGCATTGCTCTGTTGATGGGTGTACTGAGAGCCGTGCTGTAAATGGTATATGTCCCAAGACGTAACCGTGCCATATATCGACTACACTAGACTTGCGTTGGAATTTGAACCATCGCTGAACTGATTAATCCAAAGTGTCTAGTCATGTTACGATGGACGTACGCAGCAATGATATGTTACTCGTTAATGTGTTGATAATGGGAGAGTTCTTTGCCATTCCATAATTGTAACAGAATATAAATCATAATTGAACAGTTCGAACCAACGGCTTCAGCGCTCAATTGGTTGTTGCATCGACTATCGTACTCTGTAATTAAAATGCATCTAGCCATAACTGACGTGTACATTGACTATTCTAAATCTAATATGGAAATCAAATCATCAGTGTACAGATAAATACAGCGGCTGCAGAAATGTGATGACTGCTGTGCTCGGTACTGTTATGTTAATTCACAAAGTATGGAGCTAGGACGGATATATCTTTTGTCACTCTAGAATTCCTATAGAATGTGCATCACCATTGAACAGGTACATTCAACGGCAACAGTACTCTGCTAATGGGCGCACTAGGTACCGCACTGTCAATTCTAAATTTCTCTAACCATAACAGTACGATATATTGATAATTCAAGAGTTGCTGTTGAATTCAAGTAGCAAGTAAAGTAATTATCGCAACGTCTAAAGTACTGTGATGACATCCGTGCTCGGTACTGCTCCGCCGATTATTAATGTCTGGAGTGGCAATGGGTTAGTCCTTCGAGATTCTAGAATATTAATAGGACACATATACACATTGAGCAGATTAATTCAACGGCTGGAGTGCTCAATTGGTGGATGTCACATATACTGTACAAGGAATGGTAAATATCTGTAACCACAACATATGTGTAGATTGATTATTCTATAGCTACTGTGTAATTTCGATCACATGTGGATAGATTAATACAGCAGGAGCTATAATGTCATGATGACTGCACACATTACAGTTATGTCAATTGTTAGAGTATCTAACTGTAACGGATCAGTCTTTTTTCATTATATAATGGCTACAGAACCTACATCATCAATGATCGGGTTATCCCAACGGCTACAGTGCTCTGTAGATGGATGCACTGAGTACCGCACTGTAAATTATAAATTCTTCTAGACATGACTGAACGATGCATCGATTATTCTATAATTGCTGTTAATCTTTTGCTATCGGAGGAAAATTAGTCGAACGGCTGAAGAACTGCGATGATGGCTGTACTCAGTTCCGTTTCGTCAACTTTAAATGTCCCGAGCGGTAATGGATCATTCATCTATCATTCGAGAATTGCGAAAATAATTAAATCATTACTGAACAGATTAATCCTATGGCTACAGTGCTCTACTGGTGGCTGTACCTAACTCTGTAGTGGGAATTGTAAACATATCCAACCATAGCTGACGTATACATTGATTATACTAGAGCAACTGTATACAATGGTTACTGTAGCGCTACTGTGGAATATGAAACGTCTGTGAGCAGATTAATCCAACGGCGGCAGCATTTTGATTACTACTGTACTCACTACCCTTACGTCAATTGTTAATACCCCGAGCTATAAATGATATATCATTTGTCAGTCGAGAATTGCAATTTAATTTGGATCATCAATGAACATGTTAATCTAACGTCTAAAGCGCTCTATTGGTGGATGCACTAACTACCGTGCCGGGTATTTTAATTATTTCTAGTCGTAACTGATGTACAATTTGATTACTCTAGAACTACTGTGAAATTGAAATCATAACAGAGCTGATTAATCCATCGGCTACAGTCCTCTCGTCGTGGATGCAATTATGTGAGTATCTCTAGACATAACTAATGTATACATTGATGTTTCTACAACTACAGTGGAATTAAAGTCATCAGTGAACAAATCATTACAAGGGCTATTGTACAGTGATTATGGATGTACTCAGTACAGTTTCGTGCATTCATAATGTCTCGAGCGATAATGCGCCAGTCATTTGCCATTCTATGATTGTAACATAATTAAGTCATCACTGAGCAAATTGATCCAACTGCAACTGTGCCGTATTGCTGGTATTGCCTAATGCCGTACTAGGAATTGTACACATTTCCAACCATAACTGACGTATACCTTCATCATTCTGGAACTACTTCGGTATTTATATCATATGCGAAGAGAATAATACAACGGAAGCAGAACTGTTGTGATGGTTGTGCAAACAACTGTTATGCCAATTTTTAATATCTCGAGCTCTAACTGATCTGTCATTTGCCATTCTAGAGTGGCCGTAAAATATATCTCATCATTGAAAAGATTAATCCTGCGACTACAGTATCCTCTTGATGAATGTAGCAACTACCCTACTGAG
>NW_016914042.1:896-2443 GCF_001483705.2 Eufriesea mexicana | reverse complement strand
GATGTATGGATGTTTGAATGGACGTATGTATGGATGTACGAATGGATGGATGAGTGCATGGATCAATGGATTTGTGGATGTATGGATGTATGGATGGACGGAAGTATGGATGGATGGAAGTATGGATCGATGGGTGTATGGATGGATGGATGTATGGATGGATGGATGTATTAATGTATGGACGTTTGTATGAATGGATGTATGAATGTATGGCCGTATTTGCGTTATGGATGTACGGATGTATGTATGCATGGATGTATGTATGTAAGAATATATGGATGTACGGAGGCAAGGATGTATGAATGTGTGTGTGGACGAATGGATGTGTGAATGGACGGAAGAATGGATGTATGTATGGATGCTTGTATGGATGAATGTATGGATAGATGTATGGATGGGTGCATGCATGGACGTGTGTATGGATGCATTTACGGATGTATCTATCGATGTATGTATGGATAAGTGTATGGGGGTATGCATGGATGTACGCATGTAGGTATGTATGGATGTATGCATGTATGGATGTATGGATGTATGGATGTATGGACGTATGGATGTACGAATTTATGGATGTACGGGTAGTATGGATGTATGGATGGATGTACGGATGAATTGATATATGTATGTATGTATGTATGTATGGATGAATGGATTGGTGGATGGATGTATGGATGGATAGGTATATGGATGTATGGATGGATGGATTTATGGATGTGTGGATGTTTGAATGTATGGATGGGTGGATGTACGTATGGGAAGATGTATGGAAAAAGGGATGTATGGATGGATGTATGTATGGATGAATGGTTGTGTGGATGGATGGATGTATGGATGGATTGAGGAATGGATCGTCGGATGTACGGAAGTATGGATTTATGGATGTGTGGATGTATGAACGTATGGATGGATGGATGTATGGGTGGATATATGTATGGATCGAAGGATGTGTGGATGGGTGGTTGTATGTCTGGATTTATGTATGTATGGACGAATGGTTGTTTGGATTGATGGATGTATGGATGGATTGAGGTACGGATGAACGGATGTACGGAAGTATGAATGTATGGATGTATCGCTGTCTGCATGTGTGGATGTATTGATGGACGGATGCATTCGAATGATGGACGTTCGAGTGGATGCATTTACGGAAGTATGGATGTGGGGATGTATGTATGAATGTATGTATGGATGGACGTATGAATGTACGAATGTACGGATGTACGGATGTATGGATTTATGGGTGTATGGATGCATGTATGTATGGATTTACGAATGTATGGATGTACGAATGTGGGGATATACGGATGTATGGATGTATGGATGTATATCTGTACGGATGTATGGATGGATGGATGTTTGATTGGATGGATGTATGGATGGATGGAAGTATGGGTGGATATATGTATGGATCGATGGATGTCTGGATGGTTGGCTGTATGGCTGGATTGACGTATGGAAGGATGGGTGTATGGGTGGATGAATGTATGGATTGATGGCCGTAAGGATGGACGGTTGTATGGATGGATTGAGGTATGGATGGACGGATG
>NW_016914042.1:0-833 GCF_001483705.2 Eufriesea mexicana | reverse complement strand
CGAATGTATGGATGTACGGATGTGTCGATGTATGTATCTATATCTGTATGTATGTATGGATGGATGGATGTATGAGTGGATGGATGTATGAGTGGACGGATGTATGCATGGCTGCATGCATGGATGTACGTATGGATGCATTTACGGATGTATTTATGGATGTATGTATGGATGAGTGTATGGGGGTATGCATGGATGTATGGATGTGCGTATGTATGGATGAGTGAATGGATGGGTAGATATATGGATGTATGGATGTATGTATGGGTGAATGTATTGGTGTATGTATGGATGTATGCAGGATATATGGATGGACGGATGTATTCATGTACAGGTGTATGAATGCATGAATGAATGGTTGTATGGATGTATGTATGTATGGATGTACGCACGTATGGATGTACGAATGTCAGGGTATACGGATGTACGGATGTATGGATTTATGGATGGACGGGGGGATGTATGGATGTATGGATGTATGTATGTATGGATGTACGCACGTATGGATGTACGAATGTCAGGGTATACGGATGTACGGATGTATGGATTTATGGATGGACGGGGGGATGTATGGATGTATGGATGTATGGATGTATGTATGTATGGATGTACGAACGTATGGATGTACGAATGTCAGGGTATACGGATGTACGGATGTATGGATATATATCTTCATGGATGGATGGATTTATGGATGTATGGATGTATGAATATATGGATGGATGGATGTGTGGATGTATAGATGTATGGATCGATGGATGTATGGATGGGTGGTTGTATGGCAGGATGGATGTATGGAAGAATGGGTGTATGGATGGATGAATGGATGTATG
>NW_016914041.1:0-6850 GCF_001483705.2 Eufriesea mexicana | reverse complement strand
AGTCGGAGCTACCCTAACCAAACCAAGCTCAACCTGACATAACCAGTCGCAACATACCTCAACCTACCGTGCCACGGCTACTATTGCTCGCTTCCCCAGAGTAGTGCGGAGCATACTAGTGCAATGAAGAGCGCAAAAATCCACCGTATACCAGTTTATAGCACAAAAGTCGAAGATACCCAAACCTAACCTGACCAGATCTAACATAACCGAACCCAGCATATCTCAACCTAACCTGCCGAGACCACTGTTGCTGGCCACCCAAGAGACAAGCAGAAAATACAAGAGTACACAAGAGCGCAGAAGTCCAACGAATAGCAGTGTATAGCACAAAAGTCACATCTACCCGTACCTAACGCAAGCGAACGTAACATAGCCAACCGTAGCCCACCTCAACATAACGTGCCTCGGACACTATTGGTGGCCTCTACAGGGCCTATCAGGCTATAATGGAGCGGAGTCAAGCGCAGAAGTCCACCGAACGGCAGTGTATAGCACGAAAGTCAAAGCTACCTCTACCTAACTTAATAGAACCTAAACTAACAGAGCGCAACCTAACTCAACCTAACGAGCCGAGGCCACTATTGCTGGCATCGCCAGAGCCAAGCAGGGTATACTAGAGCACAATAGAGTGCAGAAGGTCACCAATCAGCATTGCATTGTGCAAAAGACGAAAATGTCAATAACTAACCTGACCGAACCTAACCTGACCGAACCTAACCAAGTCGAACGTAGAATATCCAAACCTAACGAGCCGAAACCTCTATTTCTGACCTCCCCAGAAACAAGCAGAATATACTAGGGCACAGTAGAGCGCAGGAAGCCTACAAATAGCACTGTATAGCATGAAATTGATGGATACCCTAACACAATCACACCCACCCTGACATACAAACGTAGACTAACTAAACATAACGAGACGTGTCCACTATTGCTGGCTTCCCCGGAGACAAGCAGAACATATTAGAGCGCAGTGGAGCCCGGAAAACCATTGAATAGGAGTTTATAGCACAAAAGCCAAAGCCACCCGAACCAAACCAATCCTAAACTAGCCAAACGTAGCCTACCACTACCTATCGTGCCGCAACCGTAATTGCTGGCCTCCCCAGAGACGAGCAGGACATATTAGAGCAGAGTAGATCGCAGAAACCCACCGAGTAGCAGTGTGTGGCACAAAAGTTAAAGCTACCCTTTCCTATCCTAACCAACCGTGACACAACCAAACGCCACGTAATGCAAAGTAACACGACGAGACCACAGTTGCTACACTAACCAGAGACAAGCAGTGTTTCATGGCGCACCGTGGAGCGCAAGAGTACATAGAGTAACAGCGTATACCACAAAAGTCACTGCCATTACAACTTAAATCTACACAACCTAACCTAACCAAAGGCAACCTAACCCAACCTAACGAGCCGCGTCACTATTACTGGCCTCCCCAGTGCAATGCAGAATATATTAGATGAGATCAGGTGGCAGATATCCATAGGATCTCAACGTACAGCGGAAGGGTCAAAGATAACCTATCCTAACCTAACGAAACCTTATATGCCCAAACGTAGCAGAACTCATCCTAACGTGCCGCGGCCACAATTCCAGGCGTTCACGTAGAAAAGGAGATTGTGGTAGCGCACAGTAGAGCGCAGAAGTCCATCGAAATGCTTTGTATAGCACAAAAGTCGAAGCCATCCCATCCTAACCTTACCAAACCTTACCTAACCGAACATAACATAACTCAACCGACCGTGCCACCCCCCACTATTGCTGGCCACCCCTGGGTCAAGCAGAGGCTAGTATAGCAATGCAGATCGCAGATGTCGACTGAACCGAAGCGTATAGCATAAAAGTCGAAGGAATCCTGCCAAATCTAATATAACCAAAGCTACCCGGATGAAAACCGACTCAACCTATCTTGCCACGACCGCCACTGCTCGCCTTCCCAGAGCCTAGTAGAGTAAAGTAGAGCAATGAAGAGCGCAGAAATCCACGGAATACCATTGTACAGCGCAAAGGTTAGAGCTATACTAACCAAACCTAACCCAAGCAAAAAAAGCCGAACGTAGCCTAACTCGAACCAAAGTGCTGCGACCACAGTTGCTGGACTCCTCAGGGCCAAGCGGAATACACTGGAGCACAATAGAGGGCAGAAATCCAACGTAGGCAAGTGTACAGCACAAAAGTCAAAGCCACCCTGACCAAACTCAACCAAACGTAACATAACAAAACGTAGCATAACTCAACCAAACCTGCCACGACAGCTATTGCTGGCCTCCCCAGTGACAGGCAGATGCTAGTAGAGTAACGCAGTACGCATAGTAGCATCGAACGAATAGTAGTGTACAGAACAAAGTTCAAAGCTATAATGACCAAACATATCGGAACCTATCCTAGCCGTGCGTAACACAACTCAACCTTACGTGCCGAAACCACCCTTGCTGGCCTCCCCAGAGCAAAGCAGAACATACTAGAGCACGGTAGAGCGCGGAAATTCAACGTATAGGAGTGTATAGCAAAAAGTCGAAGCTATCTTACCATAACCTAACCAAACGTAGCATAACCGAACGTTGCTGAACTCAACCTAACCCACCAGCAATAGTGGTCTCGGTACTCTATGTTAAGCGTAGTTGCGTTAGGATATACTACGTTTGGTTTGGGTAGGATAGGATAGCATTGAGCTTTATGCTATACACTGCTGTTCCGCGGATTTCTACACTCTAGGTTCCTCTACAGTACTCTGCTCGACTCTGTGGAGGCCAGTAACAGCTTTCTCGGCGCGTCAGGTTGATTTATGCTACGTTTGGTTAAGGTATGCTGGTTTGGGTCGGGTCCGGATAGCTACGACTTTCGCCGTGTATACAGATATTCGGTGGATTTCTGCGCTCTACTGTGCTCTAGTACGTTCTGCTTGGCTTTGGGGAGGCCATCAATAGAGTTCCCGCCACGTTAGCTTCAGATAAATAGCGATTGGTTATGTTACGTTTGATTCTGTTAGGATACGATAGCTTTGACTTGTTAGCTATACACCGCTATTCGGTGGATTTCTGCGCTCTACAGTGCTCCAATATATTCTGCCAGGCTCTGGCGAGGTCAGCGGAACTGGTCTCGGCATGTTCGTCATAGTCATGTTGCGTTTGGTTATATTACGTTTGGTTAGGTTAGGAGAGGGTAGCTTCGACTTTTGTGTTAAACACAGCAACACAGTGGACTCGTGCGGTCTACATTGCTCTGTTACACTCTGCTCGACTCTCGGGGGCCAGCAGTAGTGGTCGCCGCAAGTTAGGTTGTGTTGCATTGCGTTTGGCTTGATTAGGTTACGTTCGGTTAGACTTGGGTATCTTTAACTTTTGCCCTGCACTCTGCTCTGTTTGTGCTTCTGCGCTCTTCTGTGAGCTATCACTCTCTGCTTGCCTCTGTGGCAGACAGAAATAGTGCCCTTGGCATGCTGGGCAGAGTTACGTTACGTTTGGATATGTTTTGCATGGAAACGTTTGGTTCGGGTGGCTTTGAATTTTGCGCTTTACACTACTGCTCGGACGATTTCAGCATTCTACATTGCTCCGCTATTATATGCTTAGCTCTCGTGATGCCAGCAACAGCGGTCGTGGCACGTCAGGTTGGGTTACGTTACGTCTGCTTATGTTACGTCTGGTTAGGTTAGGACGGGATAGCTGCGACTTTCGTGTTATACTCGGTCGTTATATTCGGTGGACCTCTGCGCTCTACTGTGCTCTAATATGCTCTGCTTGGCGCTGGGGAGGCCAGGATCTGTGGTCCAGGCAAGTTAAGCTAAGCTATGCTACGTTCGGCTAGGTTCGGTTAGGTCAGGTTAGGATCGGGTACCTTCGACTTTTGTGCCATGCACTGCTATTCGGTGGATTTTCGTTATAAACATTCCTCGACTATACTCTGTTAGACTTAGAGGATGTGAGCAATAGCTGCCGTGGCACGTTGCGTTGAGATGTGCTATACTTGGTCTGGTTTGGTTAGGTCATGTTATGATGGGATATCTTTGACCATTGCGCTATTCACAGCAATGCGATTGATCCTTGCGCGCTATTGTGCTCTAGCACATTCTGCTTGTCTCTGTGGAGGCCAGCAGTTGTGGCCTCGTCATGTTAGGTTGTGCTAGGCTACGTTCGGTTATGTCATGTTTGGCTGGGTTAGAATATGCTACTACGCCTTGCGTGCTTTGCACTGCTTTTCGGCGGATTCCTGTGACCTGCTGTGGTCTACTACATTCGGCGTTGGTCTGGGGTGGCCAGAGATAGTGGTCTTGGCACTGTAGGTTGAGTCATGTTACGTTTGGTCCTGTTATGTTGTGTCAGGTGAGGATAGGACATCTTCGACTTTTGTGCTATTCACAGCAACGCGGTGGGTTTCTGCGCAGTACTGTGCTCTAGTACATTCTCAATGTCATTATGGTGGCCAGCAATACTGGTATCATCATGTTAGGTTGTGTTAGGCTGCGTTTGGTTTTGTTACACTTGGACAGGTTGTGATAGGCTACTTATTCTCTCGTGCTATGCACCGCAAGTCAGTGGGTCTCTGCGCTCTGTTGTACTCCAATTGTCTCTGCTTGGATTAGGGGTGCGGGCGGAGCCAGTGTTAGTTGCTTCGTCACGTTTGGTTGAATAAGGTTACGTTTCGTTGGGTTAGGTTAGGATGGCACCTTCAGGATATCACCGACTCTTGTGCTACAAACTGGTATTCGGAGGATTCCTGCGTTCTACATTGCTCAGCTATTCACTACTCGACTCGCGGGATGCGTGCAATTGTGGTCGTGGCACGGCAGGTTGATTTATGTTACATTCGGTTGGGTTAGGTTAGGTAACGTTTGGTTAGGGTAGCTTTAACTTTCGTACTGTGCACTGTTTCTTTCGCTGGACTTCAGTGATCTACTGCGCTCTGCTACACTCTGCTTGGCTCAGAGGCGGCCAGGAGCAGTGTACGCGGCAAGTTAAGTTGAGCTATGCTACGTCCGGCTAGGTCAGGTTATGACAGGTTAGGATAGTTTATCTTCGACTTTTGTGCTATACATTGCTATTCCGTGGATTTACGATCCCCACATTCCTCTACTATACTCTGCTCGACTCTGAGGCTGCGAGCAATTTCGACAGCCGCACGTTAGTTTGAGTTATGTTACGATTGGTTGGGCTAGGTTAGTCTGCGTTTGGTCAGTATAGCTTCCACTTTCGTGCTGTACACTGTTATTCGTCATGTTTCTGTGATCTACTGTCCTCTACTACATTCTCCATGGCTCTGGGAAGGACAGGAGCAGTGGACGCGGCACGTCGCGCTAAGCTGTGTTTTGCCTGGTCAGCTTAGGTTAGGTCAGGATGAGTTACGATATCAATGGCTTTTGCGTTGTTCACTGCAATGCGGTGGATTTCTGCACATTACTGTGCTGTAGCACATTCTCCTTGCATCCGTGGGGGCCAGAAATAGCGGTCCCGTCATGTTATATTGATTTGGGTTCGATAAGGATACGTTTGGATATGTTACGTTTGGTGAGGCAAGGAAGTGATAGTTTAGACATCTGTGCTACACACTGCTATCCTCCACCTTCTGCGCTCTACTAAGTTCTAATATTCTCTGCTTGGTTCTGGGGAAGCCAGGAATAGTGGTCTCGGCGCGTTAAGTTTTGTTAGGCTACGCTTGCATATGACAGGTTTGGAGACGTTAGCACAGTGTATCTAAGACTTTCGAGCCATTAACTGCCATTGTGTGGATTTCTGCCTCCTACTGCGCGCCAATACGTTCTGCATGGCTCTGGGGTGGCCAGTAATAGTGGCATCGGCATGATAGGCTGATTTACGTTACGTTCCGTTAGGGTTGGTTAGGACGGCATGATTAGGATTTCTTCGACTTTTGTGCCATACACTGCAATTGGCTGGATTCCTGCGCTTTACGTTGCCCTACTCTACTCTGCTCGACTCCGGGGAGGCGGGCAGTAGTGAGCGTGGCACGTTATTTTGTGTCAGATTATGTTTGGTTATGTAAGTTTAGGCTAAGTTTGGTTAGGATTGCTTCGACTTTCGTGCTATAAACTGTATCCGGTGGATTTCTGTGATCTACTGTGCTCTACTGTATTCTGCTTTTGTGCTGTTCACAACGATTCTATGATTTCTGTGCTATACTGCCCTCTAACACGTTCTTCTCGACTCTGGGGAGGACAGCAATAGTGGCCGCGGTACTTTATGTTTAATTATGTTACGTTTGGTTATGCTAAGGGTGTATACATTAGGGAACGATAGCTATGTCTTTTGCGCTATGCACTGCTATTCGGAGATTTTCGGAGCTCTGGCGTGCCCTAGTGTGTTCCGCTTGGCTCTGGTGAGGCCAACAGAGATGGTCTCGGCACGATATGTTGAGCTGGGCTACGAATGGTTACGATAGGTTAGGTCATATATGGTTTGGTTCCCTTTGACTCTTTTGTCATACACCGCAATGCAGTGGATATCTGCGCACTATAGTTCTCTGGTACACTCTGCTTGCCTCTGTGAAGGCCAGCAATGGTTGTCTCGACGTGTTTGGTTGTGTTAGGTTACGTTTGCATATGTTACGTTTGGCTAGGTTTGGAAAGACTACTGCGACCTTTGTGCTATACACAGCTATTTGGAGGCTTTCTACGCTCTAATGTGCTCTAATATGCTTTGCTTGGCTCTGCAGTGGTCAGTAACAGTCGGCTCGGCACGATAGGATGGGTTAAGCTACGTTCGGCTATGTTACGTCTCAGGAGATTAGGATGCGATAGTATAGTCATTTGTGCTGTACACCGCTATCCGCACATTTCTGCGCTCCACTGCGGTCTAATATTTTCTGCTTGGATCTGGGAATGCCAGCATTATTG
>NW_016914040.1:0-1286 GCF_001483705.2 Eufriesea mexicana | reverse complement strand
ACCTATCCCAAACAAGTCTAACCCAGCGAAAGTAACATAACTCAACTTAACACGCCGAGACCATTATCGGTGCCCTCCTCAGAGCGAAGCAGAACGTATTGGAGTTCATCGCTGAAATCCACAGAATCGCTGTGCTTAGCACGATAGCCGATGCTACGATATCCAAATATAGCCAAACGAAGCATAGCCGAAGGTAGCCTAGATATAACTAACGTGCCGTGGCGACCATTGGTTGCCTCCCCAGATCCAAGCAGAATATTCTAAAGCTCAGTTGAGCGTAGAAATCCAACGCACAGCAGTTTATAGCACGAAAGTCAGAGCAATCCCAACCAAACCTAACCTAACCTTACTCAAGCGAACGTAACCTAACTCAAACTATCGTGCCACGATCGCCATTGCTGGTCTCCCCAGAGACGAGTAGAGCATACTGTAGCAATGTTGAGCGCTGAAATGCACCGAATAGCAGTGTATAGTACAAAAGTCATAGCTATCCTCTTCTAACCTAACCAAACGTGACATAGCCATACGCAAAGTAACTTTGTCTAACGCGCCGGGACCACTACAGCTGGCCTCCGCATAGCCAAAAAGAATATACTAGACCACGGTAAAGCGCAGAAATCCGCCGTATAGCAGTGTATAGCACAAAAGTTGAAGCCATCCTTTCCTAACCCATCCAAAGGTTATATAACCAAACTCATCATAACATAACCTAACGTGCCGAGACCACTAGCGCTGTCCACCGCAGACCCAAGCAGAGCATATTAGGGCACAGCGGCGCGCAGGAATTCGTCCAATATTTGTATATAGCGCAAAAGTCAAAGCGGCCCTAACCAAACATAGCCTAGCCATACCTATCCAAACGTACCTTAACTCAACCTAACGTACCACGACCACTATTTCTGGGCTACCGAGATCCAAGCAGAATATACTAGAACACAGTGGAGCGCAGAAACCCGCAGAATAGCAGCGTATGGCACAAACGTCCAAGCCATCCTAACCACTCTTAACATTATATAACCAAACAGAACGTAAGATAACTCAACCAAACGTGCCGAGACCAGTATTGCTGGCCTTCCCAGAACCACCAAAGCATATTAGTGCAGAGTGGTGTGCAGAAATACGCCGAATAGCAGTGTATAGCACAAAAGTCAAAGCTTTCCTACCCTAACCGTGCCAAACGCAGTATAATCAAACGTACCCTTACTCAACATATCGTGGCGATACTGCCGTTGCTGGCCGGTCCAAGGCCAAGCAGAGCATATAAGAGAACCGTAGAGCGCACAGCT
>NW_016914039.1:0-2268 GCF_001483705.2 Eufriesea mexicana | reverse complement strand
CCAGAGAATAAGTCTATTCAAAATCTATAAGCTGTCATAGCTTGGTGACTAGATCGCATAACGACTTCAGTACAATGGCAAGTACAACCATCTACTTGCCAGAGAATCCTAACGCCTTCAATTCAATGGCAAGTACAGCCATCTACTTTCCAGAGAATAGGGCTATTCAAGATATATAATTTGGTATAGCTTGGTGAATACATCGCCTAACGCCTTCAATCCAATGGCAAGTACAGCCATCTACTTGCCAGAGAATAGGGCTATTCAAGATATATAATTTGGTATAGCTTGGTGAATACATCGCCTAACGCCTTCAATCCAATGGCAAGTACAGCCATCTACTTGCCAGAGAATAGGGCTATTCAAGATATATAATTTGGTATAGCTTGGTGAATACATCGCCTAACGCCTTCAATCCAATGGCAAGTACAGCCATCTACTTGGCAGAGACTAGGTCTATTCATAATCTATAAACTGTTATAGCTTGGTGAGTAGATCACCTAACGCCTTCAATCTAACGGCAAGAACAGCCAACTTCTTGCCAGGGAATAAGTCTATTCAAAATAAAATGTCTGTTATGGCTTGGTGAATAGATCGCCAAACGCCTTCAATCCAATGGCAAGACCACACATCTACTTACCAGAGAAAAGGTCTACTCAAGATCTATAATCTGTTATAGCTTGGTGAATACATCGCCTAACGCCTTGAATCCAATGGCAAGTACAGCCATCTACTTGCCAGAGTATAGGTCTGTTCAAAATATATAATCTGTTATAGCTTCGTGAATAGGTCGCCAACGCCTTCAATCCAATGGAAAGTACAGAATTCTACCTGTCAGGAAATAGGTCTCTTCGAAATCTATAACCTCTTAAAGCTTGGTGAATATATCGCCTAACGCCTTCAATCCAATGGCAAGTACAGCCATCTGCTTGACATAGAATAGGTATATTCGTAATCTACAACCTGTTATTGATCGCCTAACGCCTTCAATCCAATGGCAAGTACAGCCATCTACTTTCCAGAGAATAGGTCAATTCAAAATCAATAACCTGATTTATAATGGAGAATAGATCGCCTAACGCCTTCAAACCAATGGCAAGTACAGCCACCTACTTGCCAGAGTATAGGTCTATTCAAAATCTATAACCTGCTATAGCTTGGTGCATAGATCGCCTAACGCCTTGAGTCCAATGGCAAGTATATGCACCTACTTGCCAGAGAATAGGTCTACTCAAAATCAATAACCTGTTATAGCTTGGTGCATACATCGCCTAAAGGCTTCAATCCAATGCCAAGTACAGACATCTACATGCCCGAGAATCGGTCTATTCAAAATATATAATCTGTTATAGCTTCGTGAATGTGTCGCTCAACGCCTTCAATCCAATGGCAAGTACAGACTTCTACTTGCCAGAGAATAGGGCTATTCAAGATATATAATCTGGTATAGCTTGGTGATTACATCGCCTAACGCCTTCAATCCAATGGCAAGTACAGCCATCTACTTGCCAGAGAATAGGTATATTAATAATCTATAACCTGTTATAGCTTGGTGAATAGACCGCCTAACGCCTTCAATCCAATGCCAAGTACAGACATCTACATGCCCGAGAATCGGTCTATTCAAAATATATAACCTGCTATAGCATGGTGAATAGATCGCCTAACGCCTGCAATCCAATGGCAAGAACAGCCATCTACTTGCCAGAGAATAGGTATATTAATAATCTATAACCTGTTATAGCTTGGTGAATAGACCGCCTAACGCCTTCAATCCAATGGCAAGTACAGCCACCTGCTTGCCAGAGAATAGGTATATTCATAATCTATACCCTGTTATAGCTTGGTGAATTGATCGACTAACGCCGTCAATCCAATGGCAAGTACAGCCATCTACTTTCCAGAGAATAGGTCAATTCAATATCAATAACCTGTTTTAGAATGTAGAATAGTTCGCCTAACGCCACCAAACCAATGGCAAGTACAGCCACCTGCTTGCCAGAGAATAGGTATATTCATAATCTATACCCTGTTATAGCTTGGTGAATTGATCGACTAACGCCGTCAATCCAATGGCAAGAACAGCCAACTTCTTGCCAGGGAATAAGTCTATTCACAATCTAAATTCTGATTTGGTTTGGTGAATAGATCGCCAAACGCCTTCAATCCAATGGCAAGACCACACATCTACTTACCAGAAAAAAAGTCTACTCAAGATCTATAATCTGTTATAGCTTGGTGAATACATCGCCTAACGCCTTGAATCCA
>NW_016914038.1:0-2158 GCF_001483705.2 Eufriesea mexicana | reverse complement strand
GGGCGCTCCCGCGATGCAATCGCAGTTCCCTCCCGGCGCGACGGGAAATCGCACCCGAAACGACCATATCCATGCGCGCGAGACGGGTCGACTACAGGCGCACACAACACGCATACCACAGCACCGTAACGCATACATACACTACGGACTCCGCGCGACCATCACGCGACGCCGCGCGCCCGGACCACGGTCTCTCGAACAGACGGGCCCCCACACGCCAGCCGGTGGTCACCCCGACCTGGGCTACAACGGGAGAGAGAGACGGTCTCCCCGGACGTATGTACATGGTCGCTCGCGAAGGCGGAGCTCTAACGCGTCAACACATCGGCAGTGCGCGCTCCGCCCACCGGCCCCGCGCTTGCAGCCTCCGCCGCCCTACGCGCAAGGAGCACGCGCCACGCTCGCGGGCTCCCTACGCGGCCTTCTTCTGTAACATAACAGCCACGCAGCAGGAGGCCGACGCACGCAACGCACCTAAGCCCTCCTTCATCCGCGCCACGACGACGGAGGGTGAAAGGTCCCTACCAACCACGCGACAAGGTACCCGGCGCTCGCGACCCAGAGCCGGACATTCCGGCACCGTGCGCTGCGCCGTGTCCCGCCCTTCCCAGCAGTGATGACTACGAGTCTCACGTTCCCGCCCGATACGGCACAGGTACTACCCTAAGCACCCGTGCCCGGTTAGCACCAATGTCAGGCGGAAAGCATCCTCAGCCGAGCTCGACAGGCGGTCATCGCGGACTGTCGGACCCCTCGCCTCAACGAAACGGCCCCTTCTTCAGGAGCACCGCCGCCGCCAGCATGTAGGAGTCCGCAGATACGGGCCTCCCCCACCGCTTGCAGTTCGAACGGCGGAGCACCCGCCAGGACCATCGCCGTATCGAGGGTTATCGTGCGGTAACCGCGCAAGTCCCTTATCGACATTCTGCGAGCGACTCGCCAGAGAATCGCAGGACTGCGCGGACTAGCAACCAGGTCGTTCTCCCAGATCGGAGCCCCGTAAAGTGCCACTGAGAGAAAGACTCCCCTGTAGAGGCGGCGCACCCTCCAGTCTGGCCCACCCAGGTTCGGTAGCAGGCGACACAGCGCCCCAGCCATACCTTACAGGCGTGGGTCCAGCGCAAGGAAATGCTCGTCGAACTTCCAGTGGCTATCGAGGGCGAGACCGAGATTTTTCATCCGGTCTTGTAAATCGATTACAACGTTCCCCACGCGCATCAGGGACTTGGGCGGCTTCCCGTGGTGCCGATGGCGAAACCACATTGCCTCGGTCTTCTCGGTGGAGATACTCAGCCCCAGCCGCTAGATGCGATTCGCGACGTGGGCCACGCCGCTTTCCGCTCGCAGCTTGGCCTCCTACCAACTCGACCATGCGGCCATCTCCAGCGTGTCGTCCGCGCAACACGTCAGGCTCAGGCCGCGGGACCGGGGAGTGCACATCACAGCGTCGTACGCGAGGACCCAGAGGATCGGCCCGAGTACCGATCCCTGTGGAACTCCGCAATTCGTATCCCGCTCGACGGTCGAGTTTCGTCCGGGATACTCGATCGAGCGCTCCGCCAAATAGACGCCGAACACCACCACCATGAATTGGGGAATCCTGTGGTACAACAGGGCACACCGGATGTCGGGCCAGGGCAGGGCGCTGAAGGCGTTCGCGATAACCACGCCTACCGACAGCACCACCCGGCCCCGGTGAACTGCAGCCTCCGACAGGGTACGAACGCGATTAATCGCGTCGATCGTCGACCGACCATGCCGCAATCCGAACTAGCTGACGCTGAGATCTGGATCCACGTCCGTTAAATGCTCTCAGAGGCGGGCAGCCAGAACGCGATCGAAGAGCTTGCCCCTCTCGTCGAGCGGGCAAATCGGCCGGTATGCATTCGGATAGTCCGGCGGCTTCCCTGGTTTCGGTATCAGCAGGACCATCGCTCCCTTCCAACAAGCAGGGAAGCGACCGGACCTGAGGCAGCTGTCGAACAGCCGTCGCAAACTGTCACCCCACGCCTCTAGTGCCAGAGCAAATTTCCGGCCTGGGATGCCGTCCGGTCCGGGGGCGGTGCTCCTCGCCACCATCCTAACGACCGCACGTCCCAATACCTCGCGCGAGACCCCCACCTCGTCGGACCATCCGACCGGTTCCGATCGCACTGCA
>NW_016914037.1:0-208 GCF_001483705.2 Eufriesea mexicana | reverse complement strand
AGCTCTCCACGATATTAGTCGAAAACGCCAATAAAATTTAATTTCCAGACAGATTCTATAGCATTGCATTGGCTATAGCACGATAATAGGATATTTCTTCCATAATTATGCAAGAAAGTTAGCTCACCACGATATTAGTCGAATGTGTCAATAAAATTGAATTTTCCAGCCAGGTCCTATAGCATTGCAATGGCTATAGCACGCCAAT
>NW_016914036.1:0-19229 GCF_001483705.2 Eufriesea mexicana | reverse complement strand
ATTACCTCAGAATTTACATTATCAGCGTACAAAGTAGTCCAGAGGCTGCATTACTCCGATGGCTAGTGTGGTCAGTACTGCGTTTTATATTGCTAATATCTTGAGGGTCGGTGTATCTGTATTATGTCATTCTAAAATTGTTGTAAAATTTATATCATCCAATCCAACGGCTACTGTGGTATGTCGGTGGATGTAATAAGTAACGCACTGTTAATTGGATATATCTCAAGGAGTAAACGGAATGTGCAATGGTCATTCCAGAAACATGTTCAAATTTCATCATCACTGAACAAAGTGTTCCAATCACTACAGTACCGTGATGATGGGTGTATACAGTACTGTGTCATCAATCGTTAAAGCCTGGAGGCTGTGTGGATCTGTGTTTTGTAACTATGGAAATGCTATGAAGCCGAAACCATCATTGGATATGCCGATACAGCCGCTGCTGTGATTTGCTAGTGGCTGAACTAAGTACACCAACCATAATTACATTCATGAGTGGACAGATTAATACACGGGCAGCAGTGCTTTGTTGGTGGTTGTACTAATAACAGTTGTCCCAGTCGCACATACCTTTAGCTGCAACCGTATTGTACATTGATTTCTCTGTAATGGCTTGCAGATGGCGTTATCAGTGAGCAAAGCTATTGAACCATTAGACAACTGTGATGATGGCCGTACTAAGGACTGTGTCGTCAATTGTTAATACCTCGAGGGTGCGTGGCTCCGTATTTTGTCATTTGAGTGTTGTTATTGAATTTAAATGATCACTGAGCAGATTATTCCAATGGCTACAGTGCTGTACTTATGGACGTAGTATGTACCATACTCTCAGTCGGAAATACTTCCAGCCATAAGAGCAATATACATTGATCATCCTAGAATAGTTTGGAACTGACGTAATTAGTGAAGAATGCTATTCAGTTGTTGCACTACGGCGATGGTGGCAGTACACAGTACTGTGCTGTAAATTGCCAATGTCTCGTGGGATAATGGATCTGTCATTCGTCTTTCTAGGATTGCAATAGATTGTAG
Organism: Eufriesea mexicana; assembly: GCF_001483705.2. Classification (NCBI taxonomy): domain Eukaryota; kingdom Metazoa; phylum Arthropoda; class Insecta; order Hymenoptera; family Apidae; genus Eufriesea; species Eufriesea mexicana. Next base: position 18,194 of record NW_016914036.1, on the reverse strand, counting down.
ATCGTCGTTGAGCAAATTAATACAGCGGGTGCAGCGCTCTGTTGTCAGAGGTACTAAATGCCGTACTGTCAATTGTAAATGTCACTGGTCACAGGCGCACTATAAACTGGTTATTCTGGAATCCATTTCTAATATACATAAGCAGTGATCAAGTTATTCCAACGGATACACTACTGTGATAACGACTGTGCACAGGTCTGTGTTATGATTTTTAAATATCTTGTGGGTAAATGAGTATCCCCATGTCATTCCGGAGCAGCTTTAAGGACCAAATCATCATTGAACAGGGTAATACAGCGGCTCAAGTGCTCTGCTAATAAATGGACGGATCCCCGTACTATCAATTTTAAATACATCCAGCCATAACCGTACTATGCATTGATTACTCTAGACTAATTTTGGAACGAACATTGTCAGTGAATAATGTTATTCATCCGATCCAATGCTGTGCTGACGGCTGTACACATTACAGTGTCGCCAATTTTCAATATCTCGCGAGACGGCGTGTCTGTATTTTGTCATTCTAGAATTTTTATAGAATTTAATTCATCACTGAACAGATTTAACCAACGGCTACCACGCTATATAGGTGGACATAATATGTACCGTACTGACAACTTTAAACATCTATAGCCATAAAAGTATCACACATTGACCACTTCAGAATTCCCTTGGAACTTACACCATCAGTGAGCAAAGTAGTACAACGGCTACATGATTGTGACAATGACAGTACTCAGTACTGTGATGTCAATTTTAAATATCTCAGGGGTAGTGGATCTACCGTTTGCCATTTTAGAATGGCTATTTTATATATATATATATCATCACTGAACAGAGTAATACTTGGGCTGCAGTGCTTTTCTGGTGGATGTACTATATACTGCGCTGTCAATTGGAAATATCTCACGCCATACCAGTAATATCCTTTCATTGTACCAGTTTCGCTTTGGAATTTACATCATCAGCGCACAAAGTATTCCAACGTCTACATTTCAGTGATGATGGCTGTAATCAGTAGTGTGTTGATAATTGTTATTACTTCGAGCGTCAGTGAATCTATAATGTTTCATTCTAGAATTTTCATATAATTTAAATCATAATTGAAAATGTTAATCCTACCGCTACAGTGATATACTGGCGGATGTAGAAGGTACCGTGCTTCCAATTTTAAGTACTTCCATTCAAAACCATTATATACATTGTCCATCCAAGAATTGATTTGTTATTTACATTATCAGTGGACAAAGTTGTCCAGCATCTACATTATTGTGATGACGGCTGTACTCAGTACTGGGTTGTCAATTGATAATTTATCGCGGGTTAGTGGACCTGTATTTTCCATTTTAGAATCGTTATTGGATTCACATCATTGTTTGACAGATTCATTCGACGGCTACAGGACTATATTGGTGGATGTAGTAAGTACCGCATTATCGAAAGTATACATCTCAAGCCATAACACTAATATACATAGATTATTCTAGAATTGCTATTTAATATACATGATCAGTGCAAAATGTAGTCTGAAGACGATAACACAGTCATGATGGAAGATCTCAGGAATGTGATATCATTTGTTAATATCTCGAGGGAAAATGAATCTGCATTTCTCGTTCTAGGATTGCCGTGGTATATATATATATATATATATATCATCAGTGAACAAATTAATCCAAGGGCAACTGTGATCTGTTGAGAGATGTCCAAATTGCCGTACTGTCAAATGTAAATGCCTCTAGCCATAACCGTAAGATAAATTGATTTCTCCAGTGACGCTTAATAGCATTCATCGTCAGTGAACATAGCAGTCCAACGGCTACATTACAGTGATGATGGCTGTACCCATTACTGTGACCTCAATTATTAATTTCTCGATTGAGAATGGACTTCCATTTACCTTTCTGCAATTGCTGTAGAATTTACATCTTCAGTGACCAATTTAAACCAACGGTGGCAGTGCTCCCTAGTTAGATGTACCCATTGCCACACTGTGAATTGTACATATCACTGGTCATAACCGCAATGTGCATATGTAATTCAAGAATAACTTTAGAACTCCCGTCATCTGTGAACAAAGTTGTCCAACGTCCACGTTATTGTGATGACGGCAGTAATCAGTCCTTTGTTGTCAATTGTTAATACCTCGAGGGGCAGTGGTCCTGTATTTTGCCATTCTAGAATTGTCATAGATTACAAATCATCATTTGACAGGTGCATGCAACTGCTACCGTGCTATATTGGTGAATGTTGTAAGTACCGTTCTATCAGTATTAAATATACCAAGCCAAATCCGTAATGTGCATAGATTATTCTAGAATTGCTTTGGAACCTGCATTACCGGTGAATAATGTTATTCAACGGCTACATTACTGTGATGATGGCCTTACTCAGAGCTGTGTTGTTAATTGTTAATATCTCGGGGGACAGTGCATCTGCATTTCTCGTTGCAGAACTGTTGTACTATATACAACTTCAGTGGCCATCCTAAGCATCAGGCAAGAGTGCTCTGTTGGTAGACATACCAATTACCGCAATATAAGTTCTGTACATCACTAGCCATAACCGTATTATGCATACCCTTTTCCAGAAATACTCGGGAACTTACATCACCAGTGAACAAAGTAATCCAGCGTCTACATTACTGTGATCATAGTTGTCATTACTGTGTTGGCAAAGCTGAATATTTCGAGGGTCAGTAGATCTGTGCTATGTCATTCTAGAATTGCTGTAGAGATTAAACCATAATTGAACAGAATAATCCCACGTATGCACGGATGTATTGGTGGATGTAGTAAGTACGGTGAGGTCAACATTAAGTATTTCAAGCCATAACCGTTATATAAAATTATTATTCAAGAATTGCATTTGAATTTACATCGTCAGTGAATAAAGCGATCCAACGGCTACATTACTGTGATCATAGCTGTAATCTTTACTGCGTTTTCAATTCTAAATATTTCGAGTGCCAGTAGATCTGTATGTTGCCGTTTTAGAAATGTTATGGAATGTAAATCATAATTGGACAGGCTAATGCAATCGCTACAGTGATGTGTCGGTGGATGTAAGGAGTACCGTACTGGTAATTTAAAGTGTTTCATGCCGTAACCGATATATACAATCATTATTCCAGAATATCATGGAAGCTACAACCTCATTGGTCAAGGTAGTCTAACGGCTACTGTAACGAGGTGATGGCTGTGCTCAGTACAGTGTTGCCAAGCGTTAGTGTCACGAGGGATAAGATTTCAGTCGTTTGCATTCTAGAATAGCTACAATATTTAGATAATCATTGAACAGATAATTCCAGCGGCATCAGTGCTCTCATGGAAGATGTACTAGTTACCGTACAGTGAATTCTAAATGTCACCAGGCGTACCCGTAGTATACATAGATTATTTAGGAATTACTTATGCGTTCTCGTCTTCAGCGAACAAAGTAGTCCAACGTTTACGTTACGGCGATGGTGACTGTAATCTGTACTGTGTTGTTAATTGTTAATACCTCGAGGGTCAGTGGATCAGTATTTTCTCATTCTAGTACTGTTATTGGAAATAAGTCATAATTGCACAGATTAGTCCAACCGCTACTTTGTTGTATTGGTGAATATAATGAGTTCCGTACGGTCACTTTTATTTATTTAAAACCATAACCTTAGTATGCAATCATTATTCCATCGTTGCTTTGGAATGCACATCATTAGTGATCAAAGTATTCCGACGGCTAAACCACTGTGAATATGACTGAACTCAGTGCTACGTTGTAAATTGTTAATGTCTCCAAGTATAATGGATCTGTCTTTTGTCACTCCAGAGTGGCTATGAAATCTAGATCATCATTGAAGTGATCAGCACGGCGGCTGTGGTGCTCTGTTCGTAGATGCACTAAATGACATACTTTCAATTGCAAAAATAGCACAAGTCATAAGTGCACTATAAATTGGTTATTCCAGGATCACATTCGAATTTACAACATCAGTAATAAAAAAAGACCAACGGCTACACTAATGTGGCGATAGCTGTAGTCAGTACTGTGTTGTCAATTATTAATATCACGAGAGATAATGGATTCGTCCTTTGTAAGTTTGGAGTATCTATAAAACCTAAATCATTGTTGGACTGAATAATAAAGCAGATGCAGAGCTCTGTTGGTGGATGTACTAAGTACCGTGCACTCAGTTGGAAATATCTGTAACCATGACCGCACTATACATTTATTATTCTAGATATGCCTTGGAACTGACTTTCTCAGTGAACAATGTCGTTGAACAGTTAGAACACTGTGATGATATCTGTGCTCAGTACGGTGTTATCAATTGCTAATATCACGAGAGATAGTGGATCTGCATTTCTCGTTCCAGAATTGCTGTCTAATATACTACTTCAGTGTACAATCTGATCCAACGGCAACAGTGCTATGTTGGAAGACGTACCAATTACCGTGCTGCGAATTCTGAAAAAAGGATAACAATAACCGTAGTATACATAATCTATTCCAGTAATGCGTAGGAATTTACATCATCGGTGAACGTAGTATTCCAACGGCTAGATTACTATGATGATAACAGAGCTCAGTGCTGTGTTGTAAATTGTTAATTTCTCGAGGTATAATGCTTCTGTCTCTTGACATTCTCGAACTCCTATAAGACGGAAATCGTCATTGATCAAAATAATGCAGCAGCTGCCGTGCTCTGCTGATGGATGTAATACGTACCGTACTGCAAATTGGAATTATCTCAAGCCATAACCGTAATATACAATGATTATTCCAAAATTGCTCCCGAATTTACATCATCAGTGAACAAGGTCTTCGAGCGGCTACAGAGCAGTGATGATGGCTATACTGAGTAATGTGTTGTCAATTGTTAATACCTCGAGGGATAATGGATCTGTCTTCTGTCACTCGAGAATATATACAAAACCTTAGACATCATTGAACAGACTAATACAGCAGATGCCGTGCCCTGTTTGTGGTTCTACTAAGTAACGTAACCTCAGTTGGACGCATCTCATGCCATAGCCGTACTACACGTTGATTATTCTAGAATCGCACACGAATTTCCATCATCAGTGTACAAAGTTGTCCAACGGCTACAGTACTGTGATGATAGATATACTCAGTACAATGTTTTCGATTGCTAACGACTCGGAGGATAATGGATATATCATTTGTCATTCCAAAATTGCTATGAATTCGATATGATCGTTTAACAGATTAATGCAGCGGTTGCAGTGTCTGCTGGTGGAAGTAGTAGGTTCCGTACAGTAAATTGGAAGTACGTCAAGACATATCCGTGGTATACAATGACTACTCCATAATTGCCTTCGAATTTACATCATGAGTGGACATGGTTGACGAACGGCTACAGAGCTGTGATGATGGCTATACTGAGTAATGTGTTGTCAGCAGTTAATACCTCGAGGGATGGTAAATCTGTCCGTTGCCATTCTAGAAAGGCTATGAAATCTGACTCAACACTCAACGGATTAGCATAGCGGCCGCAGAGCTCCGCTGGTGGATGTAATAATTACCGTACTACGAATTGTGTACATCACAAGGCATAACCATAGTATGCATAGCTTATTCCAGAATTACTTCCGAATTTGCATCATCAGTGAATAAATCAGTCCAACGTCTACATTGCTGAGAAGTTGACTCTACTCAGTACAGTGTTTTCAATTGTTCGTTTCTCGTCGGAACGTGAGCCTTTATTCCAGAATTACTTCCGAATTTGCATCATCAGTGAATAAATCAGTCCAACGTCTACATTGCCGAGAAGTTGACTCTACTCAGTACAGTGTTTTCAATTGTTCGTTTCTCGTCGGAACGTGAGCATGTATTTTGCTATTCTAGGGTCGCTGTGGAACATAAATCATCAATTGAAAGTTTAATCGGTCGCCCAAATTGTTCTATTGGTGGATGTATTATGTACCGTACTGTCAATTGGAAACATCTCAAGCCGCAACCGCAATATGCATTGATTGTGTCACAACTGTAATGGATTTTACATCATGTGTGGACAAAGTTGTCGAACGGCTACAGTACTGTGATGATGGCTGTACTCAGTACTGTGTCGTCAATTGTCGATATCTCGATTGTCTGTAGGCCTGTCTTCTGTCATTATAGTATTGTTATAGAATTTTGATAATCATTGAGCAGATTAATCCAACAGCTACAGTGTTATATTGGTGGATGTAATATGGACCGTACTCTCAATTGGAAATAAATTAAGCCGTAACCGTAATATGCTTTGATTTTTCGAGAATTGCTTTGGAAATTACGTCATGCGTGGACAAAGTGTTCCTGCAGCTGCTGTACTCTGACGGTGGTTGTACTCAGTAATGGATAGTCAATTAATAATACCTCGATGTATAATGGATCTGTCTTTTGTCACTCTAGAATATATATAAGATTTTAGTCTTCATTCTGCAGATTAATACACCGGCTGCATTGCCCTGCTTGCTGATTTACCAAGTACCGTACTGTTAATTGGACATATCTCAAGCCACAGCCGTACTATGCATTGAATATTCTAGAATCTCTTTCGAATTTCCATTCTCAGTTCACAAAGTAGCCCAACGTCTATATTACTGAGGTGATGGGTGTACTAAGTACTGCGTTGTCAATTGCTAATATCTCGAGGGATAATGCAGCTCTGTTTTGTCATTCTAGAAATGTTATAACATATCCATCATCATAGAACAGATGAACACTGCGGCTGCAGGGCTCTTCTGGTGGAAGCACTGAGTACCGTGCGGTCAATAGGAAATATATCATGACAGGACCTTACAAAGCATTTATTATTATAGAATTGCTTTGGAAATTGTATCATCAGTGAACAGGGTAGTAGAGTGGCTAAATTACTGTGATGATTGCTGTACTCAGTAAGGTGCTGTCAACTGTTAATATCTCGGGGGATAATGGATCTGCGTTTTTCATTCTTGCTTTGCAGTGCGATATAAATAACCGGTGATCAGACTAATACAACGGCAATGGAGCTCTCTTGATTGATGTGCTGTGTGCCATACTGTCGGTAGTTACCGTCTCTAGGGATAAACGTATCATGCAATGATTATTGTAGAGTTGCTTGGGAGTAAAGGACATCGATGAACATATTATTCCAACGGCAACAGTGCCCTGTTGCTGGATGTACTAAGTAAAGTACTGTCGTTTGTAAATATCTCTAGGATTACCCATACCGTACATTGATTATTCTATGGTTGCATTGGAACATACATCATCAGCGAGCAAATAATCCATTGCCAACAGCACTGTGATGACTGCTGTACTCAGTACTGTATTGTCAATTGCTAATATCGCGAAGTATTAATTGCTGAATTCAATTACCAAGCCATTCCAGTATATTCACTGTATATTACGTTTATCTCTAGCGACGGTTGCTATTGACGTTACGGTACACAGTACGAACACGAGAGCACTATTGCCGTTGGATTAGTCTGCCCACTGATGATTTATATCTTACAGCAACTCTAGAACGAAGAATACAGTTACATATTATCTCGAGGCATTGACATATGGCAACAAAGTAATGAGCACAGCCATAATCGCAGCACTGTAGCCGTTGGACTGCTCTGTTCACTGTTGTAAATTCCATAGAAGCTCTGCGATGAAAGTACACAGATCCTTCATCCCTCCGCATGCTAAGGATTGACAAAACGTTACAGGGTTCAGCCGTCATCACCGTACCGTTGCCGTTGGAATAATACGTCCATTGATTGCTTAAGTTCCAAAGCCATTCTAGGATAATTAATGCATAGTATGGTTCATTGTTTGCTTAAGTTCCAAAGCCATTCTAGGATAATTAATGCAAAGTACGGTTATGGCTGAAGAAATTAACAATTCATGTTACGGTTTTATGGCTTGAGAAATTAACAATTGACGTTACGGTACGTTGTACATACACAGGTTGAGATAGATTGACGTTGAATTAATATGCTCACTGACAATGAATACATAACTGCAATTTTAGAATGACAAATATTTAACTGCAATTTTGGAATGACAAAAGTCAAATTATTTATTCCGCAGGAAATTAGTAATTGACAACACAGCTGGTTAAATTGAACATTGATACATTTATTTCCAAAGGCATTCCATAATAATAAATGTACTGTGCGGGTATAGCCAGAGGTATGTGCAGTTGACATTATAGTGCTTAGTACATCCACCAGCAGCGCACTGCAGCCACAGGATTATTCTGTTCAATGATCATTTGAGTATTATAGCAATTGTGGAATGACAAAGGACAGATGAACTCGAAATGCAAACAGTTGACAACATACTACAGAGTGCAGCCGCCATGACAGCGCTGTAGCCGTCGTAATACACTGCTCACTGATGTAAATTCGAAAGAATTTCTAGGACGACAGCCCACAGATCCATTATCCCTCGATCTATTAACAATTGACAGCACAGTACTGAGTACAGCCATCGTCACAGTGCCGTAGTCGATGGATTATTCGCATGCACTGATGATGAGCCTTCCAAAGCAGTTATAGAATAATCAATGTATAGTAGTGTTATGGCGAGATATATTTACGACAGGTGGTACGGTACTGGGTACATACGCAAGCAGTTGTCGATAGCGGTTGGAGTAATATGCTAACTGATGATTTACATTTCACTGCAATTCTAGTTGGACAAAGCGCAGATCCATTAACCCTCGAGAAATTATCAACTGACAATACAGTAGGAAGTGCAGCAATCATAACGGTACTTTAGCTGTGCGATTAACATCTTCTTTGACGATTCACATTCCGCTGACATTCTAGAATAATAAGTGTATAGTACGCTTGTGGCTTGGATTAATGTGTTCAATGATGATATGCCTCTGTTTCAATCCTGAGATGATAAAGCACAGTTCCATTATGCGAAGCAATATTGATATATGTAAACACCCCCCCCCCCCCCCCCCCGTTACTGTAGCCAATGGACTACGTTGTTCACTGAGGGAAATTGAAGCGGTGTTCTAGAATTAAAATTCATAGGTGCACCATCAGACGACATATAAACTTAGACAACGCAGTACCCAGTACAGCCATCATGAGTGTATTGTAGCCGTTGTGTTACTTCGTTCAATGATGATTTAAGTTCCCAAGCCACTCTAGAATTATCAATGTATGTAACGGTCATGGCTCGAGAAACGTACATCTGCCATTACGGTCCTTAATACAGCCACCATCGCAGAACTGTAGCCGTTCCACTACTTTGATTACTAAATTCCAAAGAAATACTAGAACGTCTTTACGCATATCCATCATCCCTTGACGTATTAACGACTGTCAACACAGTATCGCGTACGGCCTTCGCCACGATACGGTAGCCGCTGGAAAACCTTGCACATTGACAACTTAAATTCTGCAGCCACTCTGGAGTAATCAATGCACAGTACTGTTATGGCTAGAGAAACATGCAACTGACATTACAGTGCTAAGTACAGCCATCATCGCAGTAATGTAGCCTTTGTAGTATATTGATGAGTTATGTAAATTCCAAAGCAATACCAGTATTACAATACGCGGATCCATCATCCCTCGTCACATTTAACAATTGACAACACAGTGCTGAGTACAGCCATTATCACGGTAAGGTAGCCGTTGGACTATTTCCTACATTAATGATTTAAATTCACCAGCCATTCTTGAATCATCAATGTATAGATAAGTTATGCCTAGAGACATCTACAGCTGACATTACGGAGCGTCGCATATCCATCACCAGAGCATTGTTTTCGTAGGATGAGTCTGTTCACTGGTGATACATATTCCACAGCAATTCTAGAATGATAAACGCAGATCCTGTATACCTCGAGATATTAAAAACTGATAACACAGTACTGTGTATAACCATCGTCAAAGTACAGAAGCCGTTGGACTAACTTCTTCATTCAAGATAAAAATTCCGCAGCCATTCTAGAATAATCCATGTATAGTGCGTTTGTGGCTGGAGACATTTACAATTGACGGTACGGTACTTATAACATCCACCGAAACAGGACAGTAGCCGTTCGATTAATTTGATCCCTGATGATTGGAGTTACATAGCCATAATGCAATGACAAAGAGCTTATTCATTATAGCACGAAACATAAATAATTGACAAAACAGTACTCATTACAGCCACCTATACGATACTATAGCCATTGAAATAATTTCTTGACTGATGACATGAATTCAACAGCAGTACTGGAATAACCAATGCATTGAACAGTTATGGCTAGAGATATTTAAGATTGTCTGGTCGGTACTTGGAACGACCGCAATGAGAACACTTTGGCGCTTCGTTTAATCTCTTCAATGCCGATATAAATTATACATCAATTCCAGAATGACAGTAGACAGATACATTAGCGCTCGATATGCTAACATTTGAAACAGTACTCAGCACAACCATAATCACAGTACTGCAGTCGCAGGAATAATTTGATCACCGATGACTTAATGGCATAGAAACTCTAAAATAATCAATGTATATTTCGGTTATGGCTGGAGACATTTACGATTAACAGTACTGTACTTGCCACATCCATCGAAAGCGCACTGTAACAGTTGGGTTAATCTGTTCACTAATTACATGTATTCTTTGGCAATTGGAGGATCATCAATGTATAAGTCAGTTATTGCTGGAAACATTAACAATTGACGTTACGGTAGTTATTACATCCACCAACACAGCAATGTAGCAGTTTGATAGATATGTTCGCTCGTCACTTAAATTCCACAGAACTTTAGGATAATCAATGGGTAGATCTGTTGTTGCTAGAGATATTTATAATTGGCAGTACTGTGCTTAGGACAGCCACCAACAGATCACGCTTTTCGTTGGAATAATCTGCTCACAGTTATTACAAAATCTTTAGCAGTTATAGTATGACAAATGGTTTGATCATATATCGATAGTGATGCGGAAAATTGACAGTGCAGAACTGAGTGTTCTCGTCTTTACGCTACCACTGTCCTTGTGGTGCTCTGTTAGCAGAACAGATATGTTCATCTTCCATTGTACAATTGTCAATGGATAAAGCAATTGTGAATGGAGGCAATGACATAAGTCAATACAATACAGAGTATGTAGCCATGATCACTGTGTTGTAGCCGTTGGATTAATTTGCTCGCTGAAAATTTAAGCACAATAGCAACTCTAGAGTGAACAACGTATAGATCAATCAACGATAGTGGAATTGAGACATGACAATATTTTACTGAGTTTAGCCATCTTCACAGTGCTGTATCTATTGGACTAATATGATCGCTGATGATCTACGTTCTTTAGCAAATGTATAACCATCAATGGATATAGCAATTGCCGCAGGGGACATTGACATATATCAGTACATTACTGGTTGTAGCCATCAGCATTGCACTCTATACGATTGGTCATATTGTTCACAGATGTTTTAAATTCGGGAGCAATTCTAATGTGGCGGAGGGCAGATCCACTATCGCTCGAGATATTCTCAATCTACAAAGCAGTACTGATTTGCGCCATCATCCAGACACTGTATCCGTTGGATTAACTTGTTCACTGATGATAAAATTTCCACGCCTATTCTAGCGTAATCTATGTATAGACCAGCTGTTGCTTGAGATATTTATAATTGACATTGCGCAGCCTCGTATGTCCACCAGCAGAACGCTATAGCCCTTTGGTTCTTCTGCTCAACGATGATATATGTACTATATTAAATCTAGAATGACAAAAGGCAATTCCATTATCGCATGTGATGGCAGCAACAGACAAAACTGTACTCAGGACAGTCGTCATCAAAGTATTGCAGACTATCTTTTAATTTCATAACTGCTGACCTATATACCACTGCAGCTTAGCATTATCAATTTATGTGTCACTTATGACTTGAGATATCTAAAATTGGAATATCGATACTTAGTGCAACCACCAGCATGCGCTACAGCCGTTGTATAAACCTGTCCACTAACGATGCAGTCATCATAGCAGTTCTAGAATGGTCAACGGATCGATCACACATCGGCCGTGATATTGATAGATATCTGTGAAGGAATGAGTGTGTCCGTTTACGCTACACTACAGCCATTTCACTAATACGTCCGCTGATCATCTAAGTTCTTCAGAAAGTGTAGAGTGTTCAATGGGCGGAGCTGTTTTCTCTAGGGACATTGACAAGTGTCAATATCGTACTGTGCATAGTCGTCGCCACAGTACTGTAGCTGTTGAATTTACTTGTTCCCTGGTGATTTAATTTCCACGGCAATTCCAGCATATTTAATGTATAGATCAGTTGTGGCTAGAGATATTTACAATTGGCATTACTGTACAAGGAACAGGCATCTACAAATGACTATATCCGTCGGTCTAATCTATGCTCAGAACCTCTAGCACGTTCAGTGGACGGAGCAAATGACGCTGGGGACGTTGACGTATGTGAATAGACTACTGAGTATAGCCAGCTGCACAGAACAACATCTGGCGGAATGATCTATGCAATGGCGATTTAAATTCCGGGGCTAATCTATAATAAACAATATATACATCAATTGTGTCTAGAGAACATTACAGTTGACTATACGGTACAAACTGCAGCCTCCAGTACAGAACTATACCCGTTAGAGTAGTCTATTCATTGACGACTTTAATTCTGTAGAGATTCTGCAATGATCAAGGGATGTCTCAATTGTAGCCGATGACACGAACAATTGACAATACGCTAACGATTATGGCCATCACAATAATTCTACGGCCGTTGCATTAACTTAATCTCTGTTCGTATACGTTCTTCAGAAACTCCCGGATGAATACCGTTTTTCACCGAGTAAAAAACAATTCGTGCACCTTCAGCGCAGTTTGAATACAGTTTGAGCGAACTTTTAGAAGAATTGGTTTTCTTGCGGTAAAGTTCTTTTACTGCTTCCGAACTGCACATAGTAACACTATTCTGGAAATGTCACACATTTCCAGCAACTGCAACTGGGTTGCTTGGTCGCGGTTTCAGCGAATTCTTGAAAAATTTGCGATTTTTGGGCGAAGATTTACTACTGCTTTATAACTGCACAGAAACACGTCGTTCTAGTAATATCGCAAATTTCTTGCAACTTCGGCGACATTGGATTACAGTTTCAGCGAATGTAAGGAAAGATTTCGATTTCTTGTTGCAAAACTTTACTACTGCCCCAGATCTGCACCGACAAGTCTTATTTTGGTAATATCACGCACTTCATGCAATTTAAGCAGTGCTTGATTTCATTTGTGTCGTCTGCCAACCTTTACAGGTAAGTATAGCGTGTCAAATTAACTCTACAATACTCATTGTATAACGGAATATATAGCAAAAGAGCGAGCCAATGAAGGACCCTTACTGCATAAATATAAGAACCGGTAGAATAAGGGTGATACAATAAAGTACATATCATAACAATATAACAACTAGGTCGCGTGAGCCGTGCATCTGCTTTTCCAGCGTCAAAGCGACTTGTAGAGGCCGAGATGACGCGTCCCGTTTCTGAATGCACAGCCACCGACCAGACCAAAACGTATGAAGGAGACACATTGGCGAGGAAAGGAGCTTGGTCCAGCTCGCCCGCCGATCACGCATTCCTCGCCCCACGATCCTCTGTCCACGCCCTCCGATGATGGTCCTCTCAGCATGCTGTTGCCTTGAGTGTGACGTTCATGGTTATTAACCATTTGCGCTTAGAAAAATTTTCGCGACATACACTTAACAATTCGAAACTTTTCTTGTATGTACCTATGATATCCGGTTGCTGCCATCTATGGTGAAATGAAATTAGAAAACAACGAGAACTTAATTTCCATTTTTCACCTGAAGTTACTTCTATTTGAGATATTATCATATAGTCGTCATTTAAGCTAAAGGAGCATGTTAGCGGTGCGAGGAACATGAGATCACCTTTCTCGAAATGAGTATGGACACTTCCTGGGTTTCAATTTATGAACCTTGCTCTCACGACTTACATTGTTTTTGTATTATTATCTTCATACTTCTATGCAAGTTTCTCGCTGACATTCCATCGCTCTAATTGTTACGTATGCGACAGCAATTCAACGGTTGGTAAGTATCGCATACGAAAGCACTTTACCGATGCTAATGCTACTATACTGCTTCGTTTGAGAATATTCATTGCAAATTTGGTTCCTATAATTTCAGCGTAGTCCTCGTCGTTTAAATCACCTCTCAATTATCTGTACGTTACTTCGCATTATTATACATACTACGACTAATTTTCGGAAAATGTTCTAGCTTGTTCCATGTTTGCACACTTAAAAGCAGAACCATACATTTTCTTCCTGAACTGTATTCCATTAGATTACTGAAGTGCTTATATCAGCACCAGAAGAAATATTTTCCACCTTCATTTATTGTTTTAACCATTACCTTCAGAATTTTAACGAAACTATTTTTAGCTTTCTAGTAATATTTCCTTAAACACACTGTAATATTATTTCGCATCAATTACGTGCAATCATGCTATTCACATCGTAGGCAACACATACTTTATTACCAAGCATTCCAATTAAGATTTCGGATACAGATTCTATAAATCGAAATCCTGCTCGGAAATTCCAAACGATTTTTGGATGGACAATGCACGCAATTTTATTCAATTCGGACAAACCGCGAACTTGTCATTTATGTTCAAGCGGGAGTAATGCATTTCGAAACGCTCCCTTGCAAGGCATTCACATTCTTATCTTGCATAGGCCTACCCATTTTCATAAGTATTCAATAATTTCCATAAAAAACTTGGAAATACAATTCAATTATGATAATTCGAAGCAAACGGAATAATCTGGAACTAACCCTGATACGAACTAGACCGAACGAGGCATCTGCTAACTATCTCATATGCCGTAATTGCCAAATCTCTTTGAAATTCGTATAGAGAGTCGTACCTTAAGTTAGAAAATCTATTTTCGTTCATGGTAATTCTAGTGGAAAGTAACTAACTGAGAAATAATCGTAAGATCGTTTACATGCAGAGAGAAATAAATGGAGGTTAATGATGAAATGGGTCACAATCAAAATTTGAATACTATGGATACCTTGGAAATATATTTTTACGTAGTTCATAAATATTTCCTTATTTGTGTACGTCGTTTATGTACAATGCGAATAGATATCTAACGAGGTTAGATTATATTGTAATGACATAATACGGATAGGTGCATTATAACACTTTTATATTACAGAGATGTGTAAAAATAAGATAACACTCTGTAGCTTTCAAATTCTAAGCATGATTTTGCTAGAATATGTACCCCAACGTTCCCAATAGGTCACGGAAAATATAGAATTTCCTATAATCTTGTAATTTTTATCAATTCTGACCAAAAATTGAAAAACTTAGTCCAAAATCTATAATTCTCAGGGAAAGTATAGCTATGCCCCAAATGACAGTATAACACTATTTAATGGAACAAAAGGAATACAACAAGGCTAGATAGTTCAGCATAACAAAGCACTGAATGAGGATACACGAGTCAAGTGGATATAATTTACAACATAAGTCAAAGCAACACATTTAACAGGACTACATGCTATCGAACAAATTATTCCGATAACCTATGCACCTTCTTTTAAATTGCATACTAGTCCTATAGGAATAGCGCGTAACCAGTTATTACATTTAGCTTCACCTCGTATTGGACAGCCCATGTTAGTTTCGTGCCATACCTAAGAATTCATACACTCATCACACATTTTAACCACTTCCAAACCCAACGTGACGAGACCACTATTGCTGACCTCCACTGAGACAAGCAGGGTGTACTAGAGCACAGAAGCGCGCAGAAATCAACCGCATTGCTGTGCAGAGCACAAAAGGCCATGATATCCTAACCTAACCCGACACAACGAAACCAAACAGTACGTTAAAATGCTGCAAATAGCGTGCAGCGACCAGTGCTCCGAGACGCCTCAGAGAAAAGCAAATTGTAGAAGAGCACAGTAGATCACAGAAATCCACCGTACAGCAGTGTATAGCACGATAGTCAAGGCAATTCAAACCAAACGGAGCCTAACGTAACCTAACCAAACATAACCTATCTTGACCTAGCGTGCCACGACCACCATTGCTCGCTGCACCAGTCTTTCAGAGCATAGTAGAGCAATGTACAGCGCAGAAATCCAGCGAATAGCAGTGTATAGCACAAAAGTAAAAGAAATCCTAACCTAACCCAACGAAACATTATATATCTAATCCTAATGCGCCGATACCACTATTTCTGGCCACCCCAGAGCCGAGCAGAACAAATTCGAGCACAGAGGATCGCAGAAATCCACAGCACTGCGTCTACAGCACAAAGCTCGTAGACAACCTAACCTAAGCCGACCCAACCTAACCTCACCAAGCGTAGGACAGCTGCACATAGAGTTTCGCGATCACTGCAGTTGGTCTCCCAGAGCCAAGCAGGATATAGTAGAGCACATTGGATCATTGTGGTCCACCACATAATAGTGTATAGCACGATAGTCAAAACAAACCAAACCTAACCGAAGGTATCATAACATACCGAAGCCAAGCCTAACTAAACCTATGGCGCCGCGACCACTATTACAAGCCTCCCCAGAGTTGAGCAGAGAAGAGTATGGCAATGTAGTAGGTAGAAGTCCACTGAATGGCAGTGTATAGCGCAAAAGCCAAAGATATCCTGTCCTAACATATCTAAGCGTAATATAACCGAAGGTAGCCTAACGTAACCGAACGAGGCGAGACCACAAATGCTGGCCACCCCAGAGCCATCCAGAGCATATTAGAGCACAGTAGAGCGGAAAAGTACACCGAAGAGCAGTGCATAGCACAAAAGTCAACGCTATCCCCTCCTAGCCTAGCCAAACGTAACATAGCCGTACATAGCCTAACTAAGCCTAACGTGCGGCGACCACTATTTCCGGATGCCCCACAGCCAAGCGGAACATAGCAGAGGAGAGTAGAGCGCAGAAATCCATATAATTACACTGGATAGCAGAAAAGTCAAAGCTATCTTGTCCTAACTTAACGAAACGTATCGTAACCGAACGTAACATATCTCAAGCCAACTTGCCGCGACGACTATTGCTAGCTTCCAAAGAGTCGAGCGGGGGATTGTAGAGAAATGTAGACCGCAGTAATTCACCGAAGAGCAGTGTATTGCGCGAAAGTCAAAGCCACCCTTGCCAAAACCAAGCAAATCTAACCTAACCGAACGTGACGTAACTCTTCCTAAACTGCCGAGACTACCATTGCTGGCCTCCCCAGAGCCATGCAGAATATTGTAGAGCGCAGTAGAGCGCAGAAATGTACCGAATAGCAGTGTGTAGCACGAAAGTCGAAGCTATCCTTACTAAACATAAGCTCACCTTACACAATCAAACGTAACAATGCACAGCCTAGCGTACCGCGGCCACTACTGCTCTCCGCCCATGAGTCGAGCAGAGTATAGATGTGCAATGTAGTGCGTAGAAATCCACCGAACAGGTGTGTGTAGCACAAAAGTCGATGGTACCATAAACTAACCTGACGTAACCTAATGAAACCGAACGTAGAATAACTCAACCTAACGCGCCGAGATCACTTTTGCTGGCTTCCACAGAGGCGAGCAGAATGTACTAGAGCACAGTGGGGCGCAGAAATTCACATCACTGCAGTGAGCAGCACAATGGCCGTAGATATTCTAACCTAACCAGACCAAACCTAACATAACAGAACGTAGCATAGCTTAACATGACGTATCGCGACCTTTGCTGGCATTTCCGGAGCCAAGCAGAATGTAGTAGAGCACAGTATGTCATAGAAATTGACGGAATATCGATGTATAGCACACAAGTCAAAGAATTCCTGGCCAAACCTTTCCAACCTAACCTAACCGAACGCAACCTAAATCACACATACGTGCTGAGACCTCCCTTACTGGACACCACAGAATCAAGCAGAACATATCACAGCACACTAGAAGGCAGACGTCCGCCGTATAGCTGTGTATAGCACGAAAGCCGAAGTTGTCCTAACCAAACCTATCCCAACTTAACCTAACCTAACGTAACCTATCTCAACGTAACTCGTCACGATGGTCGCTCAATGTTCGAGTGGAGCATAGTAGAGCAACGCAGAAAGCAGGAATAATCCGAATAGCAGCGCATTGCCCAAAGTCGTAGCTATCCTGTCCTAACCTAACAAAGCTTAATATATCAGAACGTAACA
>NW_016914035.1:0-1570 GCF_001483705.2 Eufriesea mexicana | reverse complement strand
ACTGACATTTTCGACTAATATCGTGGTGAGCATGCTTTTCTGCAGAAATAAGGAGGTAAGATAGTTTTGGTTTGCTATAGCCACCGCATTGCACTAGAATCTGACTGGAAATATCAATTGTATTGTCATTTCCGACCAATATCGTGGTGAGCATCCATTTCTGCATAAATAAGGGGGCAAGATCCTATTAGCTTGCTGTAGCCATTGCATAGCAATGGAATCTGTCTGAAAAGGTCAAATCTATTGACATTCTCGACAAATATCGCGGAGTGTAAGCTTTTCGGCATATAGAAGAAAGAAAGATAACATTGGTTTGCTAAAGCCATTGCATTGCTCTAGAATCTGCCTGGAAATCTCAATTGCAATGGCATTTTCGACAAATATCGTTGTGAGCAATATCTTCTGCGTGAATAAGTATCAAAGATACTATTGGTTTGCTATAGCCATTGCATTGCAGTTGTATCTGACGGGAATGTTCAATTCTATTGACATTTTCGACTAATATCGTGGTGAGCAAGTTTTTCTGCATAAGTGAGGAGGAAAGATCCTATTGGTTTGCTACAGCCATTGAATTGCTCCTGGATCTGACCGAAAAGTTCAATTTTATTGAAATTTTCGCCTAATATGTTGGTGGGCAACCTTTTCTGCGTAAATAAGGGGGAGTGAAAAGATTGGTTTGCAATAGCCATTGCATTTCAATAGAATCTGACCGAAAAGTTCAATTCTATTGAGATTTTCGAATAATATCGTGTTGAGGATGCTTTTCTGCTTGAATATGGAGGAAATATACTATAGGTTTGCTATAACCAATGCATTGCCATAGAATCAGACTTTAAAGTACAATGTTATTGACATTTTTAACTAATATCGAGGTGATCAGGTTTTTCTGCATAAGTAAGGAGGTAAGATCCTATTGGTTTGCTATAGCCATTGCACTGCGATAGAATCAGGCTGAAAAGATAAATTCTATTGTAATTTTCGACTAATATCGTGGTGTGCAACCATTTCTGCATAAATAAGGCGGGAAGATCCTATTTGTTTGCTCTGTCCGTTGCATTGCAATGGAATCTGTCTGAAAGGGTCAAATTTATTGACATTCTCGACAAATATTGTGGAGTGTAAACTTTTCTGCATATATAAGGAGGAAGGGTCCTACTGGCTTGCAATAGCCATTGCACTGCAATAATATCTGACTGAGAATCTCAATTGTATTGACATTTTCGACTAATATCGATCTGTGCAAACTTTTCTGCGTAAATAAGGAGGAAAGATACTATTGGTTTGTTATAGCCATTGCATTTGAATAGAATCTGACCGAAAAGTTCAATTCTATTAACATTTTCGTCTAATATCGTGTTGAGAATGCTTCTCTGCGTGAATGAGGAGGACAGATCCTATTATTTTGCTACAGCCAACGCATTACCATAGAATATGTCTGAAAAGTTCAATTCTAATACCATTTTCCACTAATATCGTGGTGAGAAAACTTTTCTGCATATGTATGGAGGAGAGATTCCATTGGTTTGCTATAGCCATTGCATTGCAATAGAATCTGAGCGAAAAGTCCAAT
>NW_016914034.1:0-48839 GCF_001483705.2 Eufriesea mexicana | reverse complement strand
CAAACCTAATCAACGCGAACGTAACGTAACTCAAACGGTCGTGCAACGAACATAAATGCTGGCTTCCCCAGGGCCATGCAGAACGTATTAGTGCACGGTAGACAGCAGAAATCCTCGGAGTTGCAGTGTGGAGCACAGAAGCTAAATCTATCCCATCCTTACCTAGCCAAGCCTAACATAACCATACGTAATATGACTCTGCCTAACCAGACGGGAACACTACAGCTGGCCTCCCCGGGACCATGCAGAAAAACTAGAGGAGAGTAGGGCGCAGAAAACCATAGAATCGCAATGTATATCAGAAAAATTAAAGATACCCAAACCCTAATCATGCTAACGTAAACTAACCTTACGTAAGCTAGCACAACGTAGCATGACGCGGCAACTGTCTCTCGTCTCCCCAGGGTAAAGCAGAGCGTATTTGAACATAGAAGAGTGGAGAAATCCACCGAATAGCAGCGTATAGCAAAAAAGTTGGAGCCATTCTTTCCTAACCCAACAAACCGAAACACAACCGAACGTAACACAACTCAAATGACGTGCCGCGGCTACAATTGCTGGCGCGCCCAGAACGAAGCAGAGAATATTAGAGCACGGTAGATCACAGAAATACGCCGAGTAGCAGTGTATAGCACAAAAGTCATAGCTGCACTCTCCTAACCTGACCAAACGTAGCATAACCCAACGTAACGTAACTCAGTCTGCGGTGCCACGGCCACTATTGCTGGCCTCACGAGAGCTAAGCAGAGTACGGCAGAGCAAGGTAGGGCACTGGAACCGACAAAATAGCAATGTATGGCATAAAAGTCAAGCTATCCCATTCAAACCTAACCAAACCATGACTATCCAGACGTAACGTACCTCAAACTAACCTGCCGCTGCCAATATTCCTGGTGTCTACAGACACAAGCATAGCGTGTTAGCGGACAGTACAGCGCAGATGTCTATAGAATAGCATTGCGTAGCACAAACTTCAAAGCCATACTCTCCTAACCTCACCAGACGTAACGGAACCGAAACTAACACAACTGAACCTAATTCGCCGAGACCGCTATTGCTAGCCACTACAGAGACAAGCAGAATATACTAGAGCACAGTAGAGCGCAGTAATCCAACGCATTGCAGCGTATATCATAAGGGTGAAGGATACTCTAACCCAACCTGTCCAAACCTAACCGAACCGAACGTAGCATAACTCAACATAAGGTGCCGAGGTAAGTTTTGCTGTCTTCCACAGCGCCAAACAGAGCATATAAGAGCGCAGTAAAGCGCAGTAGAGTGCAGAAGTCCTCCGCATGGCAGTGTAGAGGCAAAAGACGAAGGGATCCCATCATAACCTAACCAAAATTTACCGAAACAAGCGTAACATTTCTCAACTTTACGTGACGTGGTCGCTACTCCTGGCATGCCCGGAGACAAGCAGAGTGTGATGACGCACAATGGTATTCCATAGTATTGCCGCGTGTAGCGCAAGAATCATAGTCCCATCCCATCCTAACCCAACCTAACCTAACCAAGGTAAACATAATCTAACTCAACCTAGCGTACCGCGTCCATTATTGGTGGTCTCTCCGGGACCAGGCAGGGCATATTATTGGTCAGTTTGGCGCGAAATCCATAGAATCGCAGTGTATAGCAGAAAAATCAATGCTATCCAGACCATACCAATTCTAACATAAAAAAAACCAAACGTAACCTAGCTTAACCTAACATGCAGCGGCCACCATTTCTGGCCTCCCCAGAGCAAAGTAGAACATATTTGGGCTAAGTAGAGCGTAGAAACTCGTCGAAAAGTAGCGCGCGGCACAAAAGTCAAAGTTACCATATCCTCGCTTAACCAATCGTAACACCGCCAAACGTAACCAAGCTCAACCTAACGCGCCGCCACCATTACCGGTGTCCTCCCCAGTGCCAAGCTGTACATATTGGGGGAGAGTAAAGGGTAGAGGTCCATAGAATCGCAGTGCACAGCACAAGGATCGTAGCTACCCTTCTCCAGTGTAACCAAACGTAACACAACCGAACGTAGCTTAACTCAACCTATGCCGGTACCAGTACAGCATGAATCCACAAAGCCAAGCAGAATATACTAGTGCACATTGCAACGCAGGAACCTACCGGACAACAGTGTATACCATGTAAGCCAGAGCTATCCAAACATAACCCAGAATAACGTAAACTAACCAAGCGTAGCCTAATACAATCTAACCAGGCGAGACCACTATTACTACCCCCCAGAGTCGAGCAGAGTATAGTAGAGCCATGTAGAGCGTAGAAATCCACCGAGATGCAGCCTACAGCACAAGAGTCAACTGTAACCAATCCCAACCTATCCAAACGTAATATAAGCAAACGCTACACAACTTAACCTAAGGTGCCGGGACGTCTATTGCGGGCCACCCCAGAGACAGGCCGAATATACTAGACCTCAGTACAGCGCAGAAAGCCTTTAGCTAGCATTGTATAGCACAAGAGTCAAAGATATCCTAACCAAACATGACCAATACCATCATAACCGAACGTGGACTAACTAAACGTAACGAGCCAAGTACACCTTTGCTGGTCTCCACATCGCCAAGCAGAACATATGAGGGGAGCGTAAAGCGCATATGTCCATAGATTGGCAATGTATTGCAGAAAGTCAAAGCAGTCCTGACCTAACCCAGATTATTCTAACCTAACCAAGCGTAACCTAACTCAACCTAATGTGCCGAGAGCATTATTGCTGTCATCCCCAGAGCCACACATAGGATATTAGAGCACAGCGGGGCGTGTAAACCGACTGCATCGCATTATATAGCATAAAAGTCAATGCCATCCTGTCCTAACCGGTGCACGTGTATCGCACCAAGCGTAACCTATCACTACCTATCGTGCCGAGACAGCTGCTGCTGCCCTCCACAGGGCCAAGCGGAGCATACCGGAGAACGGTAGAGCGCCGAAGTCCAACGAATAGCAGTGTACACCACGAACGTCACGGCTATACAACGCTAACCCTGGCCAACATATCCCAACCAAACGTAGGCTACCTCACCATAACCTGCCGAAACCACAATTGCTGGCTTCCCCAAAGCCAAGCAGCATATGCTAGAGCGCAGTAGATCACAGGAGCCCACCACATAATAGGATATGGTACGAAAGTCAGAGCTATCATAACCAAACATAACCTAGCCTAATGAAACCAAACGTAACCTAACTCAATCTAAGGTGCCACGACCACCACTAATCGCCTCCCAAGAGTCGAGCGGACCATAGGAGAGCAATGTAGAGCGCGGAAATTCACCGTGTAGCAGTGTGCATCACAAAAGTAAAAGAAATCCTAACCAAACCATCCTAACCGAACCCAACGTTACGTAATATAGCACAATCTAGCGCGCCGAGACTGCTATTACTGGCCACCACAGAGCCAGGCAGAGCATATTAGATCACATTAGAGCGCAGGTATCCTGCGAATAGCAGCGTATAGCACAAAAGTCAAAGTAGCCTATCCTTACTTAGCCAAACGTAGCTTACCCGAACGAAGCCTACCTCAACCTAACACGTCGAGACCACTATTGCTGGCCTCCGCAGAGGCTAGCAGAATGTGTGAGAGCACCGTAGCGCGCAGATATTCACCACGTTGGAGTGTATAACAAAAAAGTCAAAAATAACCAAACCATACATGACCAAACCTAACTTAACCTTTCGTATCACAACTCAACATAACGCGCCGAGGCCACTACTGTTGGCATCCCCAGAGCCAAACAGAACATACTAGATCACACTGGAGCATAGAACTACACACAATAGTAGTGCAAGGCACAATAGTCAAAGCAATCCTAACCTAATATATACAATCTTAACACAACCAACCGTAACTTAAGTAAAGCTAACGTAACGCGACCACAATTGCTGGCCTCCCAAGAGTCGAGCAGAACTTACTAGTGTACAGTAGAGCGCAGAGATAAATAGAATCGCAGTGTGTGGCACAAAAGTCATATGTATCAAAACCTAACCCAAGCTAACAGAACCTCTCCAGACGCAGCCTACCCTAACATAACGTGCCGCGACCACTATTGGCGGCCTTCCCAGGGACAAGCAGAATATAGTAGAGCACAGGCTAGCGCAGAAATCCACTGAACAACAGTTTATAGCGCGAAAGACTAAGCTATACCTTATTCTTACCTAAACTATCCGAACGCAACCTGACTCAGCCTGAGGTGTCGAAACCAATATTGCTGGCCTCCACAGAGCCAAGCAGAGAATGTTAGAACACTGTACAGCGCAGAAATCCACGCATTACAGGGTATAGCACAAAAGTCAAAGATAACTAATCCTAACAGAGTCAATCGTATCGCAACCAGAAGTAACCTATCTCAACATAAAGCACCGCGACCACTACTTCTGGCCTCCCCGCAGCCAAGCAGAATATACTAGAGCACAGTAGAGAGCAGAATACAGCGCATGGCAGTGCAAAGCACAAAAGTGAAAGATATCCTAACCTAAACTCACCTAAGCTTACCTATCCAAACGTAGTGTAACTCAGTGTAACATGACGCGAACTCTATTAATGGCATCCTTAGGGCCAAGCAAAGCATATTGGAGCACACTAGAGCGCAGAAATCCATCGTATAGCAGCGTACGGCATAAAAGAGAATTCTTTCCTATCCTAAACTAACCAAACGTAGCATAAGCGGACGCACCGTAACGCCACCTGACGTGTCACGGCAGCTATTGCTGGCCTCACGATACCTAACCAGCGTACAGCAGAGCAATGTTGAACGCTGGAATATTCCGAATAGCAGTGTATAGCTCAAAAGGCAAAGATATCCTTATCAAACCAAACCAAACCAAACCTAACAGAACGTAACATAATTCAACCTAACGTGCCGACAGCACTATTCCTGGCGTCCACGGAGACAAGTAGAGCGTGATAGCGCGCAGAAGAACGCAGGAGTCCATAGGATAGATGTGTATAGCACAGAAGTCAAAGCCATAGTAACCGAACTTAAACAAACGTATCCTGACCAAACGCGACGTAGCTGCGACAAATGTGTCACGTCCGCCATTGCTGTCCTGCCCAGAGGCAAGCAGAAGCTAATAGAGGATGCAGAGCGCAGATATCGACAGAATAACAGCGAATGGCGCAAAGGTCAAAGCAATCCAAACCAAGCTCAGCCTAACCAAACCCAACCAATCTTAACATGTTTCAACCAAACCTGCCACGACCGCTATTGCTGGTCTCCCCACAGACAAGCAGATTGTAGTGGAGCACCGCAGTGCACAGGTATCGACCAAAAAGCAGTGTATAGCACAAGAGTCAAAGATGGACTTACCAAACATATCCGAACCCAGCCAAGCCATACGTAACGGATCTCATCCTTGCGTGCCTGGACCACCGCTGCTGACTTTCCCAGAACCAGGCAGAACGTACTACAGCGGCGTGTAGCGCAGAAATTCAACGTAGAGCAATGTATGGCAAAAATTTGATGCTATCCTCTGCTATACTAGCCAATCGTAACATTACCAAGCGCAGCCTAACAAAACATAACGTGCCACGACCACTACTGCTCCCCTCCCCGGAGTCAAGCAGAGTGTAATTTACAGTGCAGAGAGGAATTTACAGCGCCGAAATCCTCCGAATAACAGTATACAGCACAAAGGTCAAGGGCACCCTAACCGAACCTTCGTAGCTTAACGTATCGAAACGTAACCTTACACAAGCTAACGTGCCAAGACCAGTATCACTGGCGACCCCAGAGGAAAGCACAGCATATTATAGCACGTGAGAGCGCAGAAGTAGACCGAATAGCGGCGCATAGCGCAAAAGACAATGTATCCTATCCTAACCAAGACAAACGAATCATAACCAAACGTAACGCAACTCAACCTAATATGACGAGACAATTATTTCTGGCCTCCACAAGGACGAGCAGAATCTACAAGAGCACAGTAGTGCGCAGAAACCCACCGCATTGCAGAGAATAGCGCAGAAGGCGAAGATATCGTAAAATATCCTTACATAACCTAACCATGCCATACGTAACACAACTCAACCTAACGTGCCGAGACAACTATTGCTGACCACCACAGAGACATGTAGTGTATACCAGAGCGCAGTAGTTCGCGGAATTCCTTCGCATTGCAGTGAATAGCACAAAAGTCGGAGATATCCTGACATAACCTTGCCTAACCTGACCTAACCGAACGTGGCGTAACTCAACAAAGCGTGCAGCAATCACAGCTGCCGGACTCCACAGAGCCGGGCAGAATACTGTAGAGTCCAGTAGATCACAGGAACCCACCGGATAATAGTGTATTGCACGAAAGTCGAAGCCGCATAGGCTAACATAGCAAGATCAAACGTAGCCTAAATCAACATAACGTCACGCGAACGCTGCTGCCGCCACAGGGCCAAGCATAATATAGTAGAGCACAGTCGAGT
Source organism: Eufriesea mexicana (assembly GCF_001483705.2). NCBI lineage: Eukaryota > Metazoa > Arthropoda > Insecta > Hymenoptera > Apidae > Eufriesea > Eufriesea mexicana. The sequence continues at coordinate 42,415 of NW_016914034.1, read as the reverse complement.
GCGGAAATCCTCCGAAGAGCAGTGTATAGCGCGAAAGTCAAGGATAACCTGTCCGAGCTTGGCACAACCAAACCTAACCAAACGTAACATAACTCAACCTAACGTGTCGTCACCGCTATTGCTGGCTTCCCCACAGTCAAGCGGAACACGTCAGTGGAGTTTAGAACGCAGAAATCTATGTAATCGCCGTCTGTATTAGAAAAGTCGATGCTAGCCAAGCCTAACCAAAGTCTACGTGGCATAACCAAGCATTGCCTGACTCAACCTAACCTGCCGACAACGCTATTGCTGACGTCTCCAGAGCCAAGCAGGACTTACTACAGCACAGTAGAGCGCAGAAGTCCACCGAATAGCAGCGCACTGCGCAAAAGTTAAAGCTATCCTGACCAAACATTGTCCAACCCAACCTAACCGAACGTAACCCGACTCAACATAACGTGCCGAGCCCACTATTTCTGGCCTCCTCAGAGCCAAGCTGAGGATATTAAAGAACAGTAGGGAGTAAAAATCCACCTGATACCTGACTATTGCAATAAAGGCAAAGCTATCTTCTTCTAACCTACCCAACCGTAACATATCCAATTGTAACATATCTCAACCTAACGTGCCGAGATCGCTTTTGCTGCCCTCCCCAGAGCAAACAAGGATACACTAGAGCAAGCAGAGCGCAGAAACCAACCAAATAGCAGCGTACAGCGCAAAAGTATAGCTGCCCTGTCCAAACATTGCCTAATCCAAACTAACCAAACGTAACCTGTCTCATCATAACGAGACGACACTATTTCTGACCTTGCCAGGGCCAAGTTGAAAATATTAAGGCACTGCATGTCGCAGAAGTCCACCTAATAGCAGACACTAGCACGAAGGTGAAAGCTATCCTCTCCTAACCTAACCAAGCGCAAAATTATCATACGTAACCTAACCTAACCTAACGTGCCGTGACTACAATTGCTGGCATTCCAAGGTTTAAGCGGAACACATTAGTGGAGAGTAGAACGCAAAAATCCATATAATTTCCGTGTATACCAAAAACGTCAAAGCTGCCCAAGTCTAACTCAAACCAACAGGACAAGAGCAAAAATAGCCTGACTTAACCTAAGTGCCTGAGACCGTTATTGATGCCTTCCCCAGATCAAAACAGGGCATACTAGAGCACAGTAGAGCGCAGAAGTCCACTGAGTAGCAGAATACAGCGCAAAAGGTAAAATCATCCTGACCAAACATTGCTTTCCCAAACATAACCGTACGTAACTTGACTGAACGTAACGTGCCGTGACGGCTGTTGCTGGCATTCCCAGAGCTGAGCTGAAAACATTAGAGCACTGTGCACAGGGCGCAGAAGTCCACCTAATAGCAGAATATAGCACTAAGGTCAAAGATACATCTCCTAACTTAACCAACCGTAACATAAACAAACGTATCATAACTCAACCTAACGTGCCGCGACCGCTGTTGCTGTTCTTGACAGAGCAATGCTGAAGATATTTTAGCACTGCAGGGCGCATAAATCCACCTAAGAGCAGACCATAGGGCTAAAGTCCTAGCTATCCTCTCCTAACCTAATGAATCGTAACATAGCCAAACGCATCATAGCGGTGGATTTCTGCACTCTACTGTGATCTAATATGTCTTGCTTGGCCCTGGGGTGGCCAGCAATAGTGGCGGCATTATGTTAGGTTGAGCACGGTTACTTTTGCTATTGTCACGAATGGTTAGGTTAGGATAGTGTAGTTATACGTTTTGCGCTATACACCGATATTCGTTTGGCTTCTCCGCTCTATCGTGCTCTGATATGCTCTCCTCTATTCTGGGGAGGCCAGAGATCGTGGCCGCGACACGTTAAGTTATGTTAGGTTACGTTTGGTTAGGTTACGTTAGCATCGGTTAGGTTTGAATAGCTTCGAACCTTCTGCTATACACTACCATTCTATTGACATCTGCGCTCCATTCTCCTCCAATTTGTTCTGCTTAGCGACGGGGAGGCCAACAATATCGGTCTAGGCACGTTAGGTCATGTTAGGTTACGTTCGGATGTGCTAGGTTTGGCAAGGGTAGGGTAGGATAGCATTGACCTTTGCGCTGCACACTGCAATTCAGTGGGTATCTGCGCTCTACTGCGCTCTAGTATGTCCTGCTTGGCTCTGGAGACGTCAGCAATAGAAGTTTCGGCACGATAAGTTGAGATAGGCTATTTTTGCCTATGTTCTGTTGGTTCGGGTTAGGTTTGGGTAGCTCTGACTTTTCTGATATATACTGCCGTTCTATGGATTTTTGCGTTCTACTCTCCAATAATGTCTACGACATGGCTCTGGGGAGACCAGCCAGAGTGGTCGCGGCACGTCAGGTATAGTAAGGTTACGTTTGGTTATGCTACGATTGGTTAGGTTAGGGGAGGGAGGAAAGGCTTTAGTGCTATAGTCCGATATACGGTTGATCTTTGCGCCCCGCACTGCTCTAATATATTCAGCCTCGCTCTGGGAAGGCCAACAATAGTGGTCTCGGCACGTTATGTTGAGTCATGTTGCGCTAGGTTAGGTGGCGTTATGCTCACTTTGGTTGGGATAGATTTAACTCTTGTGCTGTACACAGCTATTCGGAGAAATTCTGGGACCTACTGTGATCTAGTGTGTCCTGCTTGGAACTGCGAAGGTCAGCATCAGCGTTCTCGGCACGATAGGTTCAGCTATGCAATGTTAGGATATGTTCTATTGGTTTTGGTTAGATTTGGGTAGCTTTGACTTTTCACATATACACCGCGATCCTACGGATTTCTGCATTCTACTGTCCACTAGTGCGCTCTGCTTGGCTCTCGGGTGGCCAGAAATAGCGCCTCGGCACGTTGCGTTGAGGCAGGATACGTTCAGTTAGGTTGGGTTAGGCTAAGTTTGGTTAGGGTAGCTTTAACGTTTGTGCTGTACACTACTCTACGGTGGATTTCTGCACCCTACTGTGATCTAGTATGTCCTGCTTGGCTCTGGGGAGACCAGCAAGAATGGACGCGGCACGCTAGGTTGAGCTATGTTACGTTTGGTTATGTTACGTTTGTTAGGTTAGAAGAGGGCAGCATTGACTTTAGTGCTATAGTACGGTATTAGGTGGATCTCTGCGCCCTACAGTGCTCTAATATTTTCAGCTTTGCACTGGGAAAGCCAGCAAGAGTGACCGTGGCACGTGATGTACAGTCATGTAATGTTCGTTTATGTTGGGATAGTACAAGTCCGGCAATGATAGCTGAAACTTTTGTACTGTACGCAGCTGTTCGGTGGATTTCTGCGCTCCACTGTGCTTTAGTATGTCCTGCTTCGCTCTGGGGAGGGCAGCAATAGCGGTCTTGGCACGTTAGGTTGAGTTACGCTATGTTTGATTATGCTCTGTTGGTTTGGGTTATGTTGTGGTAGCATTTATGTTCCGACACACACTGCGATTCTATCCATTTCTGCGTTCTACTCTGCACTAATGTGTTCTGTTTGTCTCTGGGGAAGCCAGCTATAGCGTTCGCGGAAACCTATGTTTGTATACTCTAGGTTTTGTCAGGTTAAGTTCGGCATGGCTTTGTTAGGGTGCCATTCACTTTTGTGCTATACGTAGTTATTCGGTAGATTCCTGCCCACAACTTCGATCTACTCTAATCTGATAGACCCAGGGAAACTGGAAATAGTGGCCGCGACACGTTACATCGAGTTTGTCTACGTTAGGTTGGGCTATGTTAGTTTGGATTATGTTTGGATATCCCTCACTTTTCCGCTGTACGCTGCGATTCTATGTATTTCTGCGCCCTACTCTTCTCTGATATATTCTGCTTGGCTCTAGCGAGGCCAGCAATAATGGTGGTCGCACGTTATGTTGTGTTCTGTTACGTATGGTAGTGTGCCGATTGGTTAGGTGAGGCTATGTTGCCTTTCACTTTCGTGCTGCATACTGCTTCTCGGTGGATTCCTCCACTCTACTTTGCTCTAATATGCTCTGCTTTGCTCTGGGGCCGGCAATGGTGCTCTCGGCACGTTAGGTTGTGTTGAGTTACGTTTGGTTAGGTTACATTTGGTTTGGTTACGTTTGGTTCGGTTACGATTGGTTACGATAGGATAGGATAACTCTGACTTTTGGTCTATGCGCTGCTATTCGGTGGATTTCTGCGCTCTTCGTTGCTCTACAATACTCTGCTCGACTCTGGGGAGACCAGAAATAGCGGTCGTGGCACGATAGGTTGAGTTCGGTTACGTTTGGTTAGGTTAGGTTGGGCTACATTTGGTTATGGTGGCTTTGACTTTTGTGTTATACGCTTCTACTTGGCGGATTCCAGCGCTCCATTTTGCTCTAATATATCCTCCTTGGCGCTGGGGAGGCCAGCAGTATTGATCTCGGTACGTAAGTCTGTGACATGTTGCGTTTGGTTATGTTACGTTTAGTTGGGTCAGGGCGGGGTTGCTCAGACTTTTGTGCAATACACGGCTATACGGTGGTTTTCTGCGATCTACGTTGCTCTACTACACTCTGCTCGTCCCTTGGGAGACCAGAAATTGCGGTCGTGGCACGATGGGTTGAGATATGTTACGTTCGGTTACGCTGGGTTAGGTGGTGGCATTGTCTTTTGCGATATACACAGCTATACGGAGACTTCTGCGCTCTACTTCTCTCTAATATCATCTGCTTGGCTCTGCGGAGGCTAGAAATAGCAGCCGCGGCACGTTAGGCAGAGATAGGTAGGGAAAGGTTATGTTACGTGTGGTTGGCTTAGGAGAAAGCATCTTTGACTCCATTGCCGTACACTGCTACGTTACAGTAGCACTACGGCACGTTATGTTCAATTTGCAATGTCAAGTTGGGATACGTTAGTTTGAGTTAGGTCCGTGTATCTTTAACTTTTCCGCTGTACACTGCGTTTCTATGGATTTCTGCGCTCTACTCTCCTCTAATATGTTCTGCTAGGCTATGTGGTGACCAGCAATCGTGGTGGTGGCACGTTAGGTAGAGTTTGGTTACGTTCGGCAATGTTACGTTTGATTAGGTTAGGAAAGGGTAACTGTGACTTTTGCGACATACACTGCTGTTCCGTGGATTTCTGCACTCTTTTGTGCTCTAGTATATTCTGCTTGCCCCTGGTGAGACCAACAGTATTGGCCTCGGGAAGTTAGTCACAGTTAGGTTGCGTTTGGGTATGTTACGATTGGTCAGGTTAGGACAGGACAGCTTTGACTTTTGTGCTATACGCGGATATTCGGAGGATCTCTGCGATGAAGTGTACTCTAATATTCCGTGCTTGGCATTGTGGAGGCCAGCAATAGAGGCCCCGGCTCGTTAGGTTTAGTTATTCCACGTTTGGATGGGTTATGTTAGGTCAGGTTAGGCTAGGATATCTTTGACTTTTGTGCTGTACGCTGCTATTAGGTGGATGTCTGTGCTCTGCTGCGCTCCAGTATTTTCTGTTTGGCTCTGGGGTGGACAACAATAGTGGTCCCGGCACGTTAGGTTGAGCTTCGTTGCGCTCGATTATTTCACGTTTGGATGGGTTAGGATAGGATAGCTTTGACTCTGGTGCTATACACTACTATTCGGTGGATTTCTACGCTCTACGCTGCGCTACTGCTCTTCTCGGCTCTGGGGTGGCCGTAAATTGTGGTCTCGGCACGTTAGGGTAAGATAAATATCGTTTGTTTATGTTTCGTTTGGTAAAGTAAGTACATGATTCCTTTGACCTTTACGCTGCACACCGACATTCGGTGGATTTCTGCGCTCTACTGTGCTCTAGCTTATTCTGCTTGGCTCTGGGACGCCGGCGGTATTGGACTCTGCACGTTAGTCTGAGTCTGCTTTCATTCGGTTACCCTAAGTTTGGTTAGGTTAGAATAGGATAGATTTGACTTCTGTGCTATACACGGCCACGCGGTGGATTTATGCGTTCTACGCTCCTCTACTATCCACTGCTCGAGGCACGATAGATTGCGTTAGGTTACGTTTGGTTTGCCTATGATAGGTTACGTTTGGCTAGGGTGGCGTTTGGTTTAGTGTTGTACACTGCTATTCGGAGATCTCTGCGCTCTACCTTTCTCTAATATGTCCTGCTTGGCTCTGGGGTGTCCTGCAATAGAGGTCTCGGCTCATTAGTTTCAGTTATTCTACGCTCGGTTAGGTTAGATTTGACCAGGTTAGGAGAGGATATCTTTGACTTTTGTGATATACACTCCTATTTGGTGGCTCCCTGCGGTCTAGAGTGCTCTAACGTAATCTGCTTGGCTCTGGGGAGGCCTGCGGTAGTGGTCCCGGCGCGTTAAGTTTTGATAGTTACGCTTGGGTGTGTTCGTTTTATTAGGTTAGGATAGGATAACTTTAACTATTGTGCAATATACTGCCATTCGGTGGATATCTACGACCTCCATTGCTCTACTATAGTCTGCTCGACTCTGGGTTGACCAGTTATAGCGGTCGTGGCAAGACAGGTTGAAAAAGGTTACGTTTGGTTATGTTATATTTGGTTTGGTTTGGTTCGTGTAGCCTCGAATTTTCTACCATACACTGCGATTCTGTGGATTTCTGCGCAACGCGATCCTCTATCATGCTCTGCTTGGCTCTGTGGAGGCCAGCAATCCTGGTCGCGGCTCGTTATGTGGAGCTGGATATCGTTTGCTTGTGTTAGGTTAGGTTGGGTTTGGTTAGGATAGTTCTGACATATGTGCTGAAAACTGATATTCTAAGGGCTTCTGCGCTTTACTGTCCTCTACCATATTCTGCTTTTCTCTGTGGAAGTCAGCAATAGTGTTGGCGGCACGTTAGGTTCAGCTTATCTAAGTTGGGTTAGGTCAGGTTCGGTCTGGATAGGGCAGGGTACCTTTGACTTTTGTGCTATACATTGCTATTTGATGGCTTTTCCGCTTTAATGTGTTCTACTATACTCTGCTCGGCTCTGGGGAGGCCAGCAAGAGTGGTCATGTCACGAAATGTTGTGTTAGGCCACGTTTGGTTATGTTACGATTGGTAAGGTTAGGAGAGTGTAGCTTCGACTTTTGTGCTATACGCCGCTGTTCGGTGCATATCTACGCTCTACATTGCTCTATTGCGCACTGTTCGACTCTGTGGAGGCCAGTAATAGTTGTCTCGGCACGTTAGGTTGAGATGGTTTACGTATGGTTATGTTAGGTTGAGATGGTTTACGTATGGTTATGTTACGTTTGGTTAGGTAACTATAAGGTGGCTTTGACTTTTGTGCCAAACACGGCCATTCGGTGGATCACTGAGTTCTTCGTTGCTCTAATATGCTCTGCTTGTCTCTGAGGAGGTCAGCAATGCTTGCCTCGGCGCCTTGTGTTTAGTTAGGTTACGTTCGGTTGCGTTCGGTTCGGACACTTTGGGTTAGGGTGTCATTCGCTCTTGTGCTGTACACTGCAATGCGGTGGATTACTGCGCTCTACTGTACTCTAGTATATTCTGCTTGGCTCTTGGAAGGCTAGCAATAGTGGTCGCGGCACGTTACTTTGAGCTATGTTTCGTTTGGCTCTGTTACAGTTTGGTAGGTTAGGAAGGGGTGGCTTTATCTATTGTGATATACACTGCCACTCGGTGGATTTGTGCGCACTACTGTGATCTAATGTTTTGTGCTTTGCTCTGGGGAGACTAGAAATGGAGGTCTCGGCTCGCTGGCTTCAGGTAGGCAACGTTCGGTTATGTTATGACGACTTGGGTTAGGTTAGGATAGGTTTGTCTTTCGTGTTGTACTCCCATATTCGATGGAAGTCTGCGCTCCACTGTCCTCTACTATAATCTGCCCGAATCTGGGGATGTCAGCGATAGTGGTCTAGGCATGCTAGGTTGAGTTAGGTTACGTTTGTTTATGGTAAGGTTGGTTAGGTTGGCGTAGAATAACATTGACTTTTGTGCTATAGACGGATATTCGGTGGATTCGTGTGCTCTACGTTGCTCTACTATAGCCTGTTCGTCCCTCGAGAGGTAAGCAGAAGGGGTTGCCGCGCCTTAGACTGAGTTAGGATTCTTTTGATTAGGATTGGCCAAACTGTTTGGTTAGGATGGCATCGACTTTTGTCATATACACTGCTATTCGCTGATTTCTGCAATCTACTTTTCTCTAGTATGTCCTGCTCGGCTCTGTGGAGGCCAGCAATAGATGTCGCGGCTCGTTAGGTATAGCTATTCTACGTTTGGTAAGCTTAGGGTTGGATATCATTGACTCTTGTGCTATACACTGCCATTTGGAGGCTTCTTGCACTCTACTGTGCTCCAGTGTATTCTGCTTGGGTCTGGGAACGCCAGCCATAGTGTTCTCGGCACGTTGTGTTAAGTTACTTTGCGTTTGCTATATTTTGTTTTAATGGGTGGGGACAGGATAGCTTTGGCTTTTTGCTATACACGGCTAATCAGTGTATTTCTCCCCTCTACAATGCTCTCGACTCCCGGGATGAGAGCAATAGTGCTCGTGGCACGTTAGATACTGTTAGGTTACCTTTGGTTAAGTTAAGTTAGGCTACGTTTAGCTGGGGTCGCTTTGACTTCCTTGCTATACACAGTTATCCGGTGGATTCCTACACTCCAATGTGCTCTACTCTAATCTGATAGACCCTGCGGAGGCCAGCAATCGCGGTCTCGGCACGTTAGGTTGAGATACGTTATGTTTGAATTACGTTCTGTTAGCTTGGGTTAGGCATGGGTAGCGTTGACTCTTCCGATATACACTGTGATTCTATGGATTTCTGCGTTCTACTCACCATTAGTGCGCTCTGTATGGCATCGCGGAGGTAAGCAATAGTGGTCGCGGCACTATAGGCTGAGTTAGTTTACGTTTGGTCACGATAAGGTTGGTTACGTTAGGAGAGGATAGCTCTGACTTTAGTGCCATTGTCTGGTATTATGTGAGTTCCTCCGCCCTACAGTGCTCCAATATTTTCAGCTTGGCTCGGGGAAGGCCAGCAATAGCGTTCTCGGCACGTTACTCTGAGTAAGGTTACGTCAGGATAGGTTGGGCTAGGCGATGTTTTGTCAGTTTAGCTTTATCCTTTATGCTCCACACTGCTCTTCGGTGGTTTTCTGCGATATACTGTGCTCTAGTATGCCTGGCTGGGCTCTGGGGAGCGCAGAAATGGCGGTCTCGGCACGATAGTTTGAGTTAGGGTATGTTTGGTTATGTTCTGTTGGTTTGGGCATGGTTTGGGTATCTTTGACTCTTCTGATATACACTGCGATTCTATGGATTCCTGTGCTCCACTCTCCACTCGTGTGTTCTGTGTGGCTCCGGGAGGAAAGCAATACTGTTCGCGGCATGTAAGGTTGAGTAATGTTTCGTTCGATTATGTTACGATTGGTTATGTTAGGATAGGGTAGCTTTGACTTTATTGATGTAGTCTGCTATTAGCTGGATTTCTGCGCCTTAGGGTGCTTCAATGTATGCAGCTCGGCTCTGGGAATGCCAGCAATGGTGGGCTCGGCTCGTGATGTTGTGTCAAGTTTCGTTCGAATAGGCTGGGTTAGGCTGTATTTTGTTAGGACAGCTTAAACTTTTGTGCTATACGCTGCTTTCGGTGGATTTCTGCGAGCTACTTTGCCCTAGTATGTCCTGCTTGGCTCCGGGGAGGGCAACAATAGAGGTCTCGGCACGTTATGTTTAGTCAGGCTATGTTTGGTTGTGTTCCCCTGGTTTGGGTCAGGCTTTGGTAGCTTTGACTTTTCTGATATACACTGAGATTATATGGTTTTCTGCGTTCTACTCTCTACTAGCGTGTTCCGCTTGGCTCTGGGAGAGCAGCAATAGTGATCTCGGCGCGTTAGGTTCGGACAGGCTATGCTTCGTTATGTTCTCCTTGTTTGGATTAGGCTTTGGTAGCTTTGACTTTTCAGATATACACTGCGATTATATGGATTTCTGAGTTCTACCCTTCACTGTCGTGTTCCCCATGCCTCTGCGGAGGCCAGCAATGGTGTTCGCAGGATGCTAGGTTTAGTTTGGTTACGCTTGTTTATGTTGCGGTTGGTCAGGTTATGAGAGGATGGCTTTCACTTTAGTACCATAGTCTGACACTAGTTGGATCCTGGCCGGCGGCAGTGCTTTAATTTCTTGAGCATGGCTCCGAGAAGGCCAGCAACGGAGGTCTCGGCGCCATACGCCGAGTCATGTTACGTTCAGCTAGGTTGCTTTAGGCCATGTTTCGATAGGATAGCTAGAACTTTTATGCTGTACACTGCTGTTCGGTGGCTTTCTGCGCTTTACTGTGCTCTAGAATGTCCTGCTTGCCTCTGGGGTCGGCAAAAATAGCGGCCGCAGCACATTAGGTTGCGTTAGGTTACGCATAGTTATGTTACGATTGGTAATGTTAGGAGAGGGTAGCTTCGACTTTAGAGATATAGTCTGCTATTAGGTGGACTCCTGTGGCCCGCAGCACTTTAATATTTTTGGCTTGGCTGTGGGAAGGCCAGCGATATTGGTCGCGGCACGTTATGTTGAGACAGATTACATTCGGTTAGGTAGGGTTAGGCTTAATTTGGATAGGATAGCATTATCTTTTGTGCTGTTCAGTGCCATTCGTTGAATTTCTGCGTTCTACTGTTCTACAGTGTATCCTGGCTGGCCCTGGGGAGGGCAGCAATAGCGGTCTCGGCACAGTAGGTTGAGATAGGCTATGTTGGCAATTCTCTGTTTGTTTGGGTTATCTTTGGGTACCTTCCACGCTTCTGATGTACACGGCGATTCTATGGACTTCTGCGCTCTACTTTCCACTAGTGCGTCCTTCGTGGCTCTGGGGGGGGGGGCAGCAATAGCGGTCGCTGCACGTTAGCTTGAGTTAGCTTACGCTTAGTTCTGTTACGGTTGGTTAGGTTTGGAGAGGATAGCTCTGACTTTAGGGCAACAGTCAGTTATAAGGCGGATTCCTGCGTCCTTCAGGGCTTCAATATGCTCAGCTTGGCTCTAGGATGGCCAGCAATAGTGGTGTCGGCACGTTATGCTGGTTCAGGTAATATTCGCTTAGGTCGGGTTAGGCTAAGTTTGGTCAGGATACCTTTAACTTTTGTGCTGTACACTGCTACTCGGTGGATGTCTGCACTCTACAATGGTCTAGTATGTCCTACTTCGCTCTGGGGTCGGCAGCAATGGCTGTTTCGGCACGTAGGTATGAGCTAAACTATACTTGGTTATGTCCTGTCGGTTTGGTTTAGGCTTGGCTAGCACTAACTTATCTGATATGCAATGCGGTTCTATGGATACCTGCGTTCTACAATCCACTAATGTGTTCTGCTCGAGTCTGTGGAGACCAGCAGTAGTGGTCGTGCCGGGTTAAGTTGAGGTTGGTCATGCTCGGTTATGATACAATTGGGTAGGTTTGGAGAGTGCAACTTTGACCTTAATTATATATTCTGCTATTAGGAGGACTTCTGATTTCTACAGTATTGCAATATCTTCAGCTTCGCTGTGGGAAGGAGAGAAATAGTGTTATCTGCTCGTTATGTTGAGTCAGATTACTTTCGGTTAGGCTGGTTTACGCAATGTTTGGAAAGGATAGCTTTAACTTTTGTGCTACAGACTGCTATTCGATGGATTATTGGGCTCTTCAGTGCTCTAGTATGACCTGCTTGGCTCTCGGTAGGGCAGCAATAGAGGTCTCGGCACGGTAGGCTGAGTTATTCTAAGTTTGGCTATGTTCTCTCACATCGGGTTTGGCGTGGGTCTCTTTGACGATTCTGATATACACTGCGTTTCTATGGATTTCTGCCTTATACTCTCCACTAGTGCGCTCTGCACTGCAGTTTGGAGGCCAGCAATATCGGTCACGGCATGTTAGGTTGAGTAACATTATGTTCGGCTATGTTAGGATAGCTTTGACTTTAGGCCAATAGCCTGCTATTAGGCGGATTCCAGCGCCCCTCAGTGCTTCAATATGCTCAGCTTGTGTCTAGGATGGCCAACAATAGTGGTCTCGGCACGTGACGTTTTGTCAGGTTACGATCGATTAGTTTGTGTTAGGCTTTGTTCGGTTATAATATCTGTAACTTTGGTGTTGTACACATATATTCCGAGGATTTCTGCGATCTACAGTGCTCTAGTGCGACCTGTCGCGCTCTCGGGTGCGCAGCAATAGCGGTCTGCGGCACGTTGTGTTGCGTTTTTATACGTTTGATTATGTTCTGTTGGTTTGCTTAGGTTTGGGTAGCTTTGACTTTTCTGATGTACACAGCTATTCCATGCATTTCCGCGTTCTACTCTCCTCTAGCGTGTTCTGCTTGACCCTGCGGAGTACATCAGTTGCGGTTGCAGCACGTTAGGTTGTGTTAGGTTACGTTTGGTTATGTTGCCATTCGATAGGTTTGGAGAGGATAGGTTTGACTTTAGAGCTCTAGTCTGGTATTAGGTTGATTTCTGCGCTCTACTGTGCACTAATATTTTCATCTTCGTTCTGTGAACGCCAGCAACAGTGGTCTCGGCACGATACTTTGTGTACGGTTACGCTCGGTTACGTCGTATTAGGCAAAGTTTGGATAGGATCGCTTTAACTTTTGTGCTGTACACTACTGTTCAGTGGATTTCTGCGCTCGACTGTGCTCTAGTACGCCCTGCCTGGCACTGAGGACGGCAACAATATCGTCCTTGTCACGTTAGATTGAATTAGGCTAAATTTGGCTACGTCCTGTTCGTTTGGGTTAGGCTTAAGTAGCTCTGAATTTTCTGTCATACACTGCGATTCTATGGATACCTGCGTTGTACTCCCCACTAGTGTGCTCTGCTTTGCACAGTGATGGCCAGCATTAGTGGCTATGGCACGTTATGCTGATTCAGGTTACGTTCGCTTAGGTTGGGTTAGGCTAAGTTTGGTCAAAATACGTTTAACTTTTGCGCTGCAAACTCCTATTCGATGGATTACTGCGATCTACAGTGCTCTGGTATGACCTACTTGGCTCTCGGTAGGGCAACAATAGCGGCCTCGGCACGTTAGGCTGAGTTAGTCTATGTTTGGATATGTCCTCCCGGTCCGGGTTAGGCCTGGGTCGCTTTGACGTTTCTGATATACACTGCGATTCTATGGATTTCTGCTTTCTACTCTCCACTAGTGTGCTGTGCATGGCTCTTGGGAGGACAGCGATAGTGATCTCGGTACGTTTGGTCGTGTTATGTTACGTTCGGATATGTAAGGTTTGGACGTTTTGGACCTTTTGTGCTGTTCAATGCAATGCGATGATTTTCTGTGCACTACAGTGCTTTGGTACATTCTGCTTGCCTCTGTGGATGCCGACAATAACGGTCTCGTTTTGCTAGGTCGAGCCAGGCTGCGTTTGAGTGTGTCACATTTGGCTAGGTTGGGCAGGCTACTTTTACTTTTGAGCTGCACACAGCATTGCAGAGGATTTCTGCGCCCTGCTGTTCGTCTGTGTGCTCTGCTTGGCTCTCCTGTGGCCAGTAATAGTGGTCTTGGCGCGTTAGGTTGAGTTCGGTTATGTATCGCTGGGTTTGATTCGGAAGGATAGGTTAGGGTATATTTAACTCTTGTGCTATACACGGATATTCGGTGCATTTCCGCGCGCTACATTGCTCCACTATACTCCGCTCGTCTATGGGGAGGTGAGCAGTGGTTGTCGTGGCACGTTGGCTCTAGTTAGGTTACGTTCGGTTAGGTTGGGTTAGGTTAATTTCGGTTAGGGTATCTCTGACTTTCGTCATTTACGATGCTATTTGTTGGATTCCTGTGTTCTTATGCGCTGTACTATATTGTGTTTTGCTTCGGGGACGCCCGCAGCAGTGGTCGCGGCAATTCATTTTCAGTTATGCTATTTTTGGCTAGGTTAGGATGGGCCAGGTTATGATAGGATATCCTCGACTTTGTAACATTCTCGGATTCTCGATGGATTTCTGCGCTCTTCTGTGCTCTAATATTCTCTGCTCGACTCTGGGGTGGCCTGCAGTAACGGCCGCGGCAAGTTAGGTTGAGCTGTGCTACGTTCGGTTAGGTTATGTTACGTCATGTCAGGTTTGGACATCATCGTCCTTTGTGCTATTGACAGCAATGCGATAGGTTCCTGCGCACTACTGTGCCCTAGTAAATTCTGCTTGTTCTTATGGAGGCAAGCAATATTGGCCTCGGCACGACAGGTTGTGTCTAGCTACGTTTGCTTATGTTACGTTTGGTTTGGTTAGGATAGGCTACTTCGCCTTTTGTGCTGTACACCGCTATTCGGTGGACTTTTGCGCACTTATGTGCTCCGATATGATCTGCTTGGCCCTGGGAGGCCAGCAATATTAGCCTCGTCAAGTTATGTTTGGTTACACTTCGTTTGGGTATATTAGGTTAGGCAATGTTAGGTCAGTATATGTTCCACTTTTGGGCTACTGCCCTGGGAGGCCAGCAATATTAGCCTCGTCAAGTTATGTTTGGTTACACTTCGTTTGTGTATATTAGGTTAGGCAATGTTAGGTCAGTATATGTTCCACTTTAGGGCTGTACACTGCAATGCGGTGGATTTCTGCGCTCTACTGCGCTCTAGTATATTCTGCTTGGCTCTCGGAAGTCCAGCAACAGTGGTCTCGGCACCTTAGGTGTGTCTGGTTACGTTTGGTTATGTTACGCTTTACTATGTTGGGATGGGATAGTTTAAATTTTTGTCATATACTGCTACTCGGTGGATTCCCACGCTCTACATGGCTCTAGTATGGCGTCTTTTTAACTATACACTGAATTGCGCAGGATTTCTACGCTCTACTGTGCTCTAGCATACTCTGCTTGGCTCTGGTGCACAAGCAATTGTGGAGTCGGCACATTTGCTTGAGTTATGCTACGTACGACCGTGGTACGTTTAACTAGTGTAGGACAGGCTACATTCGACTTTCGTGCTATACACTTTTTCGGTGGACGTCTGGGACCTATTGGGACTTACTATTTTCTGCTTCGCCTTGTGGATCCCAGGAACAGTGCAGCAGGACGGTATGATCCGTTGGGCTGCATTAGGTTTGGTTAGGTTCATTTGGGTCAGGTTTGGTTAGCTTTGACTTTCCTGCCCTACGCTGCGAATCTATAGATCTATGTGCTCTGCTCTCCTATAATATATTCTGCTTGGCACTGTGTAGACCAGCAATAGTGGTTGCGGTATGTTAGTGTCAGTTATGTTACATTTGGTTATGCTACGATTGGTTTCGTAAGGACAGGTTGGCTTTAAATTTTGAGCTTTGCACTGCTATTCCGATGGCTTCTGCGCTGTACTGTGACCTAGCATTTTCTTCTTGGACCTCTGGAGGCCAGCAATATTGGTCTCGTCACGTTATGCTGTGTTACACTACGTTTCGATAGGTTTGGTTAGGCAAAACTAGCTCAGGATATGTTTGACTCTTGTGCAATACACTGCAATGACGCGGATATCTGCGTCCTGCTTTGCTCTAGTAAGTTCTGCTTGGCTCTGGGGAAGCCAGGAATAGCCGTCTAGGTACGTTATGTTTTGTTATGCAACGTTTGGTTAGGATAGGTAAGGTCGCGTTAGGTCAGGATACCTTAGACCTGTATGCTGTTCACTGCTTTGCGGTGTATTTCTGCGCACAACTGCGCTCTAGTACATTCTGCTTTTCTCTGTGGAGGCCGGCAATGATTGTCTCGTCATGTTAGGTTGAGATAGGTTACGTTTGGATATGCTACGTTTGGCTATGTTAGGAGAGGCTACTTTGGCTTTTGCGCTATGCATTGCTATATCTGGAAACCTGCGATCTAATGTGCTCTAATATGCTTTACTTGGATCGACGGAGGCCACCAATAGCGGTTGCGGCACGTTATGTTGTGTCAAACTACGTTTGGTTAGGTTTGGCTACGTCATGTTAGGTTATGTTATCCTTGACCATTGTGCTGTACGCTGCAATGGTGAGGATTTCTGCGCTCTACTGGGCTATAGTATATTCTGCTTGGCTCTGGGAAGGCCAGCAATATATGTCCCGTTACTTTGTGTTATGGTATACAACGTTTGGATACGTTAGGTGGGGTAAGCTTAGGTCAGCGTATGTTCGACTATTGTGCTATACACGGCAATGCAGCTGATATATGGGCACTGCTGTTCTCTTGTATATTCTGCTTGTCTCTGGAGAGGCCAGCAATAGTGGTCCCGGCGCGTTTGTTTTAGTTAGGATACGTTTGCATATGACACGATTGGACATGTTAGGAAAGAATTGCTTAGACTCTTGCGCCATACGCTGATATTCGGTGGTTTTCTGCCCTCCACAGTGCTCTAATGTGTTCTACTTGGCTCTGTGGTGGCCAGAGGTAGTGGTTCCGGCACATCAGGTTGAGTCAAGCTACGTCACGTTAGGCTAGTTTAGGAAGGACTGCTTAGGGTTTCTCTGTCTTTTGTGCTACACACTACTATTCGGTGGTTCTGTGTGCTCTACTGTGCTCTAGAACATTCTGCTTGTCTCTCTGGAGGCCAGCAATGATTGTTTCGTCATGTTAGGTTGATCTATGGTACGTTTGGATATGTTACGTTTGGCTAGGTTAAGATAGGCAACGTTGACTTCTGTGCTTTTCACTGCTATTCGGTGGATTTCTGCTCTCTAGTGTGCCCTAATATGCTTTGATTGTCCCTGCAGAGGCCAGCAATGTGTTTTTCGTCACGCTACGTTGAGTTATTCTACGTCTGTATAGGTTAGGTTAGGTCAACTTGGTTAAGGATATGTTTGACTTTTCTGCTATACACTTCTATGCGGCGGATTTCTACGCTCTATTATGCTCTAGTATGGACTGCCTGCCCCTGTGGCAGCCAGGAATAGTGATCTCGGCACGCTAGATTGAGCTACGCTACGTTCGGTTATGGTATGTTTGGATAGACTAGGATAGGGCACTCTAGACTTTTGTGCTATACACTGCTATCCGCGTATATCTGTAAACTACTGCCTTCTGAAGTTTTCTGCTTAGCCCTGGGAATGGCAGCAATATTGGTCTCGGCACATTAGGTTGCGTGATGTCACGGTTGGTTAGTATATGTCTGCCTAAGTTCGGTAAGGATAACTTTGTCCTTCGTGCTACACACTGTCGTTCGGCGGATTTCTGCACACTAGTGTTCTCTAATATGTTCTGCTTGGTTCTGTCTAGTCCAGCTATAGCGGTCTCGTCATGTCAGGTTTCGTTATGTTTCGTTTGGGTGTGTTAAGCTTGACTTGGTTAGGATTGGCTACTTTGACTTTAGACCTATACACTGCTTTTCGGATAATTTGTGCGATCGAATGTGCTCTAATATGCTCCGATTTGACCTGCGGCGGCTAGTAGCAGTGGTCTCGGCGCGTTAGGCTTAGCTATGCTACGTATTTCTGGGCTAGGTTAGGAAGATTTGGTTAGGGTTTCTTTGACTTCTGTACTGTACACTGCTATTCGGAGCATTTCCGAGCTTGAAATTGCTCTACTATGCTTTGCTCGACTCTGGGGAGCTAGCAGTGGTGTTAGCGGCTCGATAGATTGTGCTAGGTTACGTTTGGTTTGATTAGTTTAGGTTATGTTTTGTGATGATAGCTTAGACTTTCATACTATACACTATTGTATCGTAGACTCCTGTGCCCTACTGTGCTCTACTATATTGTGCTTTCTTCGGGCCGACTGCAGCAGTGGTCGCGGCACAATGTGATGTGCTATGCTACGTTCCGTTAGGTCATTCAGGGTCACGTCATGATAGGATGCCTTCAACTTTTGCGCTATTCACTGCAATGGGGTGGCTTTGTGCGCTCTAATGTGCTCTAGTGTGCTCCGCTTAGCTCTTGAGAAGCCAGAAACGTTTGTATCGTAAGTATATATTGAGCTACACTACGTTTGGATAGGTCCGGTTAGGATATGTTCGGTCGGTGTATGTTTCACTATTGCACTGTACACAAAAATGCGGTCCACTTCTGTTCTCTGTTGCGCTCATGGCTTAGGAGGCCATGGACACGGCCTAACTTTCACGCTGTCCATGGTGCTACAGGCCAACCTGAACCACCCACGGGCGTCGCAGGACCTGCTCCTGCAGACGCTCGTTGAGCTGGGAGTCGGGCTGGCTTTTACCGCAGAGTCGTACCGTATCCGCGATCAAGTCTGGTGGTTCGGGGATCGGGTCGGCTCCGTGGCGAGCATCGCCAGGGGAACACTGCCGACACCTTTAACAACGCTGCTTCACAGCGGTGAGGGATTCGTGGCGGTCTCCAGGAACGACGTAGTCGTTGTGGGGTGCTACGTCTCCCACATCCGCAGCCTCCCGTCGTGCGAGAGGTACCTGGACGAGCTCGGAGGTTTTCTTAGTAGACACATGGCTCGTCCGGTTCTAGTCCTGGGAGACGTCAACGCCCACTCCGTGGCGTGGGGTTCCCCGCGAACAGACGCTTGGAGAGAGGCCCTGCAAGGTTGGGCCGCGGGGTTGGATCTCCGTTTGCTCAACCGGGGTTCCGTAGGCACGAGCGTCCGGTTGAACGGCACGTCCATCGTGTACTTGTCGAACGCATCGGCGGTAGCTATGCTGCGGTTCACCGGCTGGAGAGTGGCGGTGAAGGGGGAAACGCTTAGCGACCACCTCCACATCACCATGATGCCTGCCGTCACTCCTCGCACCGGTCTGGAACCACCCAGCGGGGAGCACACCACCGCGCCGCGGTGGGCGCTCGGGCGCCTCGAGAGCGACCTCTTCGCCGCAGCCGTCCAGGTCCTCGCCTGGGCGGATGGGGCCTTCTGGCGCGAAAACACCGAAGCGGGGTTAGGGGCGGAGCGGCTAAGGGCGGCGATGACGCGCGCGTGCGACGTCGCCATGCCGCGGGTGAGGGAGCCACCTTCGCTTGGTGCAGTAAACTGCTGGTCGGCCGAAATCGTGCTGCTCCGGGTGCTCTGCGTGCTCGCCCGGCTCCAGTACACACGGGCGCGGCGTCGACGACGCGCGGTGTCCGCCGAGGATATCGCGCGCCCCTATCGCGAGTACCTGTCCGCGTTGGGCGATCTCCGGATGGAGATTCACAGAGCCAAATCTCGGCGATGGGACGAACTCCTCGCGACGCTCAAATGCGATCCGTGGAGACGCCCCTATAAATTGGTAATGGTGAAGATAAGGGCATGGGCGCCCACCGTGACCGAGCGAATGGACCCCGAGCTCCTGCGGCGTGTGGTCGGCACCCTCTACCCTGTGGCGGCGTTGGAGGGGGTGCTACCCGATGCAGTGAGGTCGGAACTGGTCGGATGGTCCGACGAGCTGGGAGTCTGGCGCGTGGAGTTGGGCCGTGCGGTCGTTAGGCTGGGGGCGCGTAGCACCGCCCCCGGACACGACGGCATCCCAGGCCGAGCCTTTGCACTGGCTCTGGAAGCGTGGAGTGTACGTGAGCGACGGCTGTTCGACAGCTGCGTCAAGTCCGGTCACTTCCCGGCATGTTGGAAGAGAGCGAGGGTCGTGCTGATCCCGAAACTAGGGAAGCCGCCGAACTCTCCGAAGTCATACCGGTCGATATGCCTGCTCGCCGAAGCGGAAAAGCTCTTCGAGCGCGTTCTAGCTACCCGCCTCCGAGAGCATTTACCCTGTCGGAGGCTGCCGTTGAACGCGGCGGGGGGGGGCTGGCGGTCGGGGGGGATATCGCCAACGCCCTCAACCCCCTGCCCTGGGCCGCGATGCGGTGCGCTCTGTTGTACGACAGGGTTCCCCAATACATGATGGTGGTGATCGGCGACTACTTAGCGGAGCGCTCGACCGAGTATTACGGACGACACTCGACCGTCGTGCGGGCGACGAACTGCGGGGTTCCACAGGGAACGGTGCTCGGGCCGATCCTCTGGTACCTCGCGTACGACGCCGTGTTGCGAACTCCCCTCCCCCGCGGCCTGAGCCTGACGTGTTACGCGAACGAAACGCTGGTGATGGCCGCCGGGTAGAGTTGGGAGGAGGCCACGCTGCGCGCGGAAAGCGTCGTGGCCCTCGTCGCGAATAGCATCCAGCTGCTGGTGCTGTGTATCTCCCCCGAGAAGACCGAGGCAATGTGGTTTTGCCATCGGCACCACGGGAAGCCGCCCAAGTCCCTGATACGCGTGGGGAACGTCGTGGTCGAGGTACGGGACCGGATGAAATAACTCGGTCTCGTCCTCGATAGCCACTGGAAGTTCGTTGAACATTTTCTCGCGCTGGAACAAAGCCTGGAACGTATTGCGGGGGCCCTGTGTCGCCTGCTACCCAACATCGTAGGGCCAGACGGGAGGGTGCGCCGCCTATACACGGGAGTCGTTCGCTCGGTGGCACTTCACGGGGCTCCGATCTGGGCGAACCACCAGGTCTCCAGTCTGCGCATTCTGGCGATTCTTCAGCGAATCGCACGCAGGATGACGATCAGGGTCGTGCGCCGTTACCGCACGATATTCCACGAGGCGGCAATGGCCCTTGCGGGTGTCCCACCGTTCGATCTGCAAGCGGAGGGGGAAGCACGTATCTACGGTCTCATACACCCTGGCGGCGGCGGTCCTCCTGAAGAAGGGGCCGTTTCGTTGTGGCGAAGGGTTCGACAGCCCTTGATGACCGCCTGGCGAGCTCGGCTGAGGAAGCCGAGCAGCCAGCGGAACCGGGCAATCGAGGCTGTGCTCCCCGCGCTGGATGCATGGGGGCGCAGCGGCAGCCGGCACACATTCCGTCTGACACATGTGCTAACCAGGCACGGGTGCTTCAGGGAGTACCGGTGTCGTATCTGGCGGGAACGTGAGACGCGTTGCCATCACTACGGAGAAGGGCGGGACACGGCGCAGTGCACGCTGGAGGAATGTCCGGCGTGAGCTCGCGAGCGCCGGGTACTTTGTCGCGTGGTGGTTCGGACCCTTTCACTCTCCGTCGTCGTGGCGCGGATGACGGGGGGCTCAGATGCGAATCGTGCAGTGGCCTCTTCCTGCGACACGGTTATGCTACAGAAGGAGGCCGCGGAGGGAGCCCGCGAGTGTAGCTCGTGCTCCTCGCGCGTATGGAGGCGGAGGTTGCAAGCGCTTCGCCGGAAGGCGGCGCGCGCTCCGCCGGATGTGTTAACGCTTTAGACCTCCGCCTTCGCGAGCGACCATGTACCTACGGCCGGGGAGACCGTCTCTCTCTCCCGTTTTAACCTAGGTCAGTGTGACCACGAGCTGGCGTGTGGGGGCCCGTCATTTCGAGAGACCGTGGTCCGTGCGCGCGGCGTCGCGTGATGGTCGTGCGGCGTCCGCAGGGTGTGCGTGCGTTGCGGTGCGGTGGTATGCGTGCTGTGTGTGTGTATGTGCTTGTGTGTGCCTGTAATCAACCCGTTTTGCGCGCATGGACATGATCGTTTCGGGTGCGATTTCCCGTCGCGCCGGGAGGGAACTGCGGTTGCATCGCGGTGGCGTCCTGGCAATTGCGTCGCCGCGAAAACCAGGGAGCACCGAAATGCGAAGGGTTCGCCATCGTGGGGGCCGTAGTGGGTAAAAATCCCGCATAACACCGCCCCCTCCGCTAAGGGGGCTGGGTATCATTGGATGATTTCCCCCGCGTAAAAAAATGTTTGGTTAAGATATCTATGATTTTCGTGCTTTACACTGCATTGCGGCGGATTTCTGCGCCCAACTGTGCTCTAGTTTATTCTGCTTGGCTCTGTAGAAGTCAGCAATAGTACTCTAGGCATGTTATGTTGTGTTAGGTTCTGTCCGGTTATGTTACGCTTGGTGAGGAAAGGATAGTATAACTTTGACTTTTGTGCTATACACTGTTATTCGGAGGATTGCTGCTTTCCACTGTGCTCTAACATGTTCTGCTTGGCTTCGGGAAGGCCATCAATATTGTTCCCGGCGCCTTAGCATTAGTTAGGCTACGTCTCCTTCTGACACGTTTGGCCTTGTTATAAGGGAATAGCTTAGACTCTTGTGCCATACACGGCTGTTCGGTGGATTTCTGCCCTCTACTGCGCTCTAATATTTACTGCTTGGCTCTGTGGTGGACAGAAACCGTGGTCTCTGTACGCTACGTTGATTCGGGTTACGTTCGGTTAGGTTGAATTAGGTCAAGTTTGGTCTGTGCGGCGCCGGAAGGCGGCGCGCGCTCCGCCGGATGTGTTAACGCTTTAGACAGTGCTCCAGTATGACCTGTATGGCCCTGGGGAGGGCAGCAATAGCAGTATCGGCACTTTAGCTTGAGTCAAGCTATGCTTGATTCTGTGGTGTTCCTTTGCGTTAGGTTTGGTAGCTCTGACATTACTGATATACACTCCGATTGTATGGACTTCTGTGTTCTACTCTCCATTAGCGTGTTCTGCGTGGATCTGGGAGGCCACCGAGTGTGGTCGCGGCACGTAAGATTGAGTCATATTGCGTCTTGTTATGCTTCGGTTTGTTAAGTTACGGGAGGGTAGCTTTGACTTTAACACTATTGTCTGCTATTAGGTGGATCTCTGCGCGCTACACTGCCCTAGCATGTTCAGTTTGGCTTGAGGAAGGCCAAAAGAAGTGCGGTCGGCACGTTATGTTGTGTCACGTTGCGTTCAGTCAGGTTGGGTTACCCTATGTTTGGTTATGGTAGCTCTAACTTTCGTGCTGTACACAGCTATTCGGTGGATTTCTACGACCCACTGTGCTCTAATATTTCATGCTTGACTCTGACGAGGGCGGCAATATCGATCTCGGCACGTTAGGTAGAGTTAGGCTATGTTTCGTTATGTTCTGTATGTATGGGTTAGGTTTGGGTAGCGTTGACGCATCTGATATACACTGAGATTCCGTGGATTCCTGCGCTCTACTATCCACTAGAGTGACCTGTTTGGCTCTGGCGAGGGCAGCAATAGCTGTGTCGGCGCGCTAGGCTTGGTAAGGCTATGCTTGGCTACGTTCGGTTTGTTTGTGGTAGGTATGGGTAGCTCTGACTTCTTTGATATACACTGCAATTCTATGGATTTCTGGGATCTACTTTCTATTAATGAGTTCTGTTTGGCTCTGGGGAGGCTAGCAATAGTGGTCGCGGCTTGCTAGCTGAGTTAGGTTTCGTTTGGTTATTTTACGATTGGTTATGTTAGGAGACGATAGGTTTTACTTTCGTGGTATAGTCTGTTGCTAGGTCGCTTTCTGCCCCCTACAGTGCAGTAATATTTTCAGCCTGGCTATGGGAAGGCCAGCAATAGTGGTCTCTGTGCGAATGTTGTATCAGGTTACGTACCGTTTGGTTGTGTTAAGCAAAGCTTGGTTAGGATATTCATAACTTTTGTGCTGCACATTACTATCCGATGGACTTCTGGGCTCTACTATGCTCTAGTATGTCCTGCTTGGTTCTGCGGTGGGCAGCAATTGCGGTCTCGGCACGTTAGTTTGAGTCAGGCTACGTTAGGTTACTTTCTGTTGGTCCGGATTGGTTCCGGGTAGCTTTGACTTTTTCGATATACACAGCGGTTCTACGTATTTCTGCGTTCTACTCTTCACTAATGTGTTCTGCCTGGCTCTTGGAGGCCAGCAATAGGCTTCGCGGCACGTCATGTTGTGTTAGGCTACGTTTGTGTATATTAGCAGTGAATGGGTTTGGCTTTAGTGCTATAGCCCGCTATTAGGTGGATCCCTGTGCCGTACGGAGCTCTAAAATTTTCAGCTTGGTTGTGGGAAGGCCAGCAATAGTAGCCTCGGAGCGTTATGTTGAGTCAGGCTGTGTTCTGTTAGGTTGGGTTAGGCTAAGTTTTGTTGGGATAGCTTCAAGTTTCTTGCTGTACACTGCTATTCGGTTGTTATCGGCGCTCTATTGCGCTGTAGTGCGCCCTGCGTGGATCTGTGGTGGGCAGCAACAGCGGTCTCGGCACGTAAGGTTGAGTTATGCTATGTTTGGTTATGTTTTGTTATTTTCTGTTTGTTAGGGCTAGGATTGGGTTGCTTTGACTCTTCTGATATGGACTGCAAATCTATGGATTTCTGCGCCTACTCTCCACTAATATGTTCTGACTGACTCTGGCGAGGCAAGCAATAGTGACCGCGGCACGTTAGGATAAGTTAGGATACTTTCCGTTAGGTTCGGTTAGGCTACATTTGTAATGTGTAGCTTCAACTTTTGTGCTGCGCACTGATATTAGGTGGATGTCTTGGGCCTATAGCGCTCTAACTGTTTCAGCTTGTCTCCGGGAAGTCCAACAATAGTGATATCTGCTCGTTATGTTGTGTCAGATTAGTATTGGTTAGGTTGTGTTATGCTTAGATAGGTCAAGATAGCTTCAACTATTGTGCTGTACCATGCTATTCGAAGGATTTCTGCGCTCTACTGTGCCCTAGTGTATCCTGCTTGTCTCTGGGGAGGGCAACAATAGCGGTCTCGGCACAATAGGTTTAGTTATGCTGTGTTTGGATATGCTCTGTTGGATTGGTTCAGGCTTGAGTAGCTTTGACTTTTTAGGTACACACTACGATTCAATGGATTTTTGCGTACTACTCTCCACTAATGTGTTCTTCTTGGCTCTGCGGAGACCAGCAGTAGTGGTCGCGACAGGTTAGGTTGGGTTAGGGTTGGCTCGTTTATGCTACGTTTGGTTAGGTTAGGAGGGAATAGCTTTGTCTTTAGTCCTATAGTCTGCTATTAGGTGGATTTCCACTCCCTACAGCGCTCTAATATTTTCAGCTTTGCACTGGGAAGGCCAGCGATATTGGACACGGCACGTTATGTTGAGTTAGACTTCGTTCTGTAATGTTACAGTTGGATAGGTTAGGAGAGGGTAACTTTGACTTTAGTGCTATAGTATGCCCTCAGGTGGATCGCTGCGCCCGACTGTGCTCTAATACTTTCAGCTTGGCTCTGGTAATACCAGCAATAGTGATCTCGGCACGTTACGGTGGGACAGGTTACGTTCGGTTAGGTTGTTTTAAGTTGTGTTTGGCTGTGATAGCCTTAACCTTCGTGCTGTACACTGCTATCCGATCGATTTCTGCGCTCTACTGTGCTCTAGTATGTTGTGCTTGGTTCTCGGTAGGTCAGCAGTAGTGGTAGCGGCACGATTGTTTGAGTTAGGATACGTTTGGTTTTGTTACGATTGCTTAGGTTAGGAGGGTATAGCTTTGACTTTAGCGTAGTAGCCTACGATTAGGTGGATTCCTGCGCCCTGCAGTGCTCTAATATTTTCAGCTTTGTTGCGGGAATACTAGAGATGGTGGTCTCGGCTCGTTATGTTGAGTTAGGTTAGGATAGGACATGTTACTATTTGTTAGGTTAGGAGGGGCAGCTCTGACTTTAGTGCTATAGTCTGCTATTTGGTGGATTCCTGCGCCATACAGTGCTCTAATGCTTTCGGCTTGGCCACGGAAGGGCCAGCAGTAGTGGCTTCTGCACGCTACATTTTGTCATGTACGTTCGGTTAGGTTGGGTCATGCTAGGTTTTGTCAGGATAGCTTTAGCTTGTGTGATGTAAACTGCTATTCGGTCAGCATCTGCCCTCTACTGTGCCCTAGTATGTCCTGCTTGGCTCTGGGGTGTGCAACAGTAGCGGGCTTGGCACGTTAGGCTAATTCAGGATATACTTACTTTCGTTCTGTTGGCTTGAGTTAGGCTTGGGTAGCCATTACTTCTTTGATATACACGGCAATGATGTGGATTTCTGCGGTCTACTCTCCATTAGTGTGCTCCGCTTGACTCGGGAGGTCAGACGTAGTGGTCGCGGCACGTTATGCTGTGTTAGGTTACGCTTTGTCATGCGGTCGGTTTGGTTAGGAGAGGATGGCTTTGACTTTAGTGCTGCAGTCTGCAATCAGGTGGATTTCTGCTCCCTACAGTGCTTCAATGATTTCAGCTTGCCTTTCTATAGGCCTGCAATAGTGGACACGGCAGGTTACCTTGTGTCAGGTTACGTACGGTTATATTGCTTTAGGCGAAGTTTGGTCGGGATATCTTTATCACTTGTGCTGCACACAGCTGCTCGTTGGACTTCTACGCTCTACTGCGCTCTAGTATGTCCTGCTTATCCCTGGGGAGGCCAGAAATAGTGGTCGCGTCACGTAAGGGTGAGTTAGGATACGGTCTGTTATGTTATCATTCCCTATGCTAGGAGAGGATAGCTGTGCCTTTAGTGCTGTCGCCTGCTATTTGCTGATTTCTGCGCCATACATTGCTCTAACAATTTCATCTTGGCTCTGGCAAGGCCTGCGATTGTGGACTCGGGAGATTATCCTGTGTCAGGTTACGTACGGTTATGTTGCTTTAGGCTAAGTTTGGTCAGGATATCTTTAACTATTGCGCTGTACACTGCTAGTCGGAGGATTTCTGCTTTCTACGGTGCAATAGTACGTCCTGCTTGGCTCTGGGGAAAGCGACAATAGCGGTCACGGCACGTTGGGTTGAGTCATGTTATGTTTGGTAATGTTCCGTTGGCTTGGGTTAGGCTTAGGTAGCTTTGACTTTTCAGATATACGCATCGATTATACGGAAATCTTCGTTCCAATCTGTACTAATGTGTTCTGCTTGGCTCTGCGGCGGCCAGCAAAGGTGGTCGCGGCACGTTAGTTTGGGCTATGTTGCGTTTGGTTATGTTGTGATTAGTTAGGATAGGACAGGGTAGCATTGACTTTAGTGCTATGGAATGTAATCAGGTGGCTTCCAGTGCCATAGAGAGCTCTAACGCCTTCAGCGTTGCTCTTGGAAGGTCCGCAATTGTGGCCTCTGCACGTTACATTTTGTCAGGTTGCGTTCGGTAAGGATGGGTCAGGCTAAGTTTGGTCAGGATAGCTCTAACCTTTGTGCTGTACACAGCTGTTCGCTGGATTTCTACGCTCCACTGTGCTCCAGTATGTCCTGCTTGTCCCTGGGGAGGCCAGAAATGGTGGTCGCAGATCTTCAGGGTAAGCTATGGTACGCTCGGTTAAGTTACTATTCCCCAGGTTAGGAGAGGTTAGCTACGCCTTTAGTGCTATTGTCTCCTATTTGATGGATTTCTGCGCCCTACTGTGCTCAAATGTTTTCAGCTTGGCACTGACAAGGCCAGTAATAGCGGTCTCGCCGCGTTATGGTTGATACGGTTACGTTCGGTTACGTTGGGTCATGCTAAGTTCGGTCAGGGTAGCTTTATCCTTTATGCTGTACAATGTTATTCGGTTTATTTCTGTCCTCTGCTGTGCTCTAGTATATGCTGCTTGGTTCTGTGGCGGGCAACAATAGAAATCTCAGCACGTAAGCTTGAGTTAGGCTATGTGTGGTTATGTTCCGTTATTCCGTGTTATGCCTGGGTAACCCTGACTTTTCTGATTTTCACCGCGATTCTATGGATTTCTGTGTCCTACGCTCCACGAATGTATTCTGCTTTGCTCTGTGGTGGCCAACAATAGTGGTCGCAGCACGTTAGGATTAATCAGGGTACGTTTCTTTATATTACGGTTGGTCAGGTTAGGAGAGGATGGCTTTGACTTTGGTGCTATAATCTGCTATTAGATGGATCCCTGCCACCCACAGTGCTGTAACGTTTTCAGCTTTGCTATGGGAAGGCCAGCAAAATAGGTCTCGGCGCGTTATGTTGAGTCAGGTTACGACCGGTTGGTTGGGATATGCTATGATTGGTCAGGATAGCCTCAACTTATGTGCTATACACTGATATTGGGGGATTTCTGAGCCCTACTGTGCTCTAGTATGCTCTGTCTCGCTCTGGGGAGTGCAACAATAGCGGTGTCAGCACGTTAGGTTAAGTTAGGCTATGCTTGGCTATGTTCTGTTCGTCTGGATTAGTTTTGGATAGCTTAGACTTTTCTGATATACACTGCGATTTTATTGATTTCTGCGCTCCACTCTCCACTAATGTGTTCCGCTTTGCCCTGGGGAGGGCAACAACAGGAGTAGCTGACCGTCAGGTTGTTGAAGGTTACGTTTGATTATGTTACGGTTGGTTAGGTTAGGAGTGGACAGCTTTGACTTCCGTGCTATAGTCTGCTATTAGGTGAATTTCGGCGCCCTTCATTGCTCCAATATCTTCAGCTTAGCTCTGGGAAGACTAGCAATGGTGGTCTCGGCAGGATATGTTGAAGCAGGTTACGTTCGGTTATGTTGGATTTGGATAAGTTTGATTTGGGTAGCTTTAACTTTCGTCCTGTACACTATTATATGGTGGACTTCTGCGCTCTACTGTGCTCTAGTATGTCCTGATTGGTTCTGCGGTGACCAGCAATAGTGGTCGCGCCACGTCGTGTAGAGCTATGATACGTTTGGTTGTTTTACGAATGGATAAGTTAGGAGAGGATAGCGTCGACCGTAGTGCTATAGTGTGCTATTAGGTGGTTTTCTGCGCAACACATTGCTCTAATGCTTCGGCTTTGCTATGGGAAGGACAGCGGCAGTGGTCTCTGCACGTTACGTTGTGTCATATTACGTCCGGTAGGTTGTGTTGGGCTATGCTTCGTCAGGATAGCCTCAACTTATGTGCTGTACACTGCTATTGGGGGGAATTGCGCGCAGTACTGTGCTCTAGTATGATCAGCTCGGCTGTGGGCAGGGCAGCAATAGCGGTATCGGCACGTTAGGTCGATGTAGGCTATGTTTGGTTATGTCCTGTTGGTTTGGGTCAGGTTTGGACAGCTTAGGCTCTTCTTATGCTCACTGCGGTTCTATGGATTTCTGCGTTCCGCTCTTCACTAACTTCTTCCGCTTGGCTATGGGGTGGCCAGCTGTGGTGGTTGCGGCACGTTGGGTTGAGATAGGTTACGCCTTGTTATGTTACGATTGGTTATGTCAGGAGAGGATAGCTCCGACCTTGGTGCTATAGTCTGCTATTATGAGGATTGCTGCGTCCTGCAGTGTTCTAATGCTTTCAGCTTGGCTCTGGGAACGCCAGCAATAGTGGACGCGGCACGTCACATTGAGTTAGGTTACGCACGGTGCGGTTGGGTTAGGCTAAGCTTCGTCATGATTGCTTTAACTTTTGTGCTGTACACTGCTATCCCGTGGATTTCTGCGCTCTGCTGTGTGCTAGTATTCCCAGCTTGGCTCTGGGAAGGGAAACAACAGCTGTCTCGGCACGTTAGGTTGAGACAGGTTACGTTTCGTTATGCAACGATTGGTTGGGATAGGAGAGGATACCTCTGACCTTAGTGCTACAGTCTGCTATTAAATGGATTTCTGCGCCCTGCAGTACCGTAATATTTTCAGCATTGCCCTGGGAAGACCAGGAATAGTGGTCTGCGCAGGTTATGTTGAGTCATGTTACGTTCGGTTTGGTTGGGTCTGGTTACGTTTCGTCAGGGTAGCTTTAACTTTCGCAATGTAGACCTCTATTCGGCGGGTCTCTGCGCTCTGCAGTGCTCTAGTAATTCCAGCTTGGCTGTGGTTAGGGCAGGAATAGATGTCCATGCACGTTAGGTTGATATGGGCTACGATTCGTTATGATGTGTTGGTCTGAGTTCGGCATGGGTAGCTTAGACTTTTCTTATATACACTGCAATTCCTTGGAATCCTGCGCTCTACTCTACACCAATGTGTTCTGCTTGGCTCTGGGGTGGCCGGCAATCGAGGTAGAGGCTCGATAGTTCGAGATAGGGTACGTTCTGTTATGTTACGTTTGGTTAGGTTAGGTGAGAATAGCTTTGACTTTAGTGCCATAGTCCGTTATTAGTTGGATCTCCGCGCATTACAATGCTCTGATGCTTTCAGCTTGGCTCTGGGAACGCCAGAAATAGTGGTCTCCGCACGTTACGCTGAGTCATGTTACGTTCGGCTTCGTTGGGTCTGGCTACGTTTCGTCAGGGTAGCTTTAACTTTCGCCATGTAGACCGCTATTCGGTGGGTCTCTGTGCTCTGCTGTGCTCTAGTATGCCCTGCTTGGCTTTGGCGAGGGCAACAACAGCGGTCTTGGCGCGAAATGTTGATTTATGCTATGTTCGATTATGTTGTGATGGCTTGGGGTAGGTTTCGCTAGCTTAAACTTTTCTGTTATACACTGTGGTTCTATGGATTTCTGCATTCCGCTCCGCGCTAACGTGTTCCGGTTGACTCTGGGGAGGACAGCAATGGTGGTCGCGACAGGTTAGGTTGCGTTAGGGTACGTTTGGTTCTGTTACGCTTGGTCAGGTTAGGTGCGGGTAGTAATGACTTTAGTGCTATAGTCTGCTATTAGATGGATCTCTGCGCCCTACAGTGCCCTAATGTTTTCAGCTTGGCTGTGCAAGGCCAGTAATAGTGGTCTAGGCTCGTTAGGGCGAGTCTGGTAAAATTCGGTTCGGTTGGGTCAGGCTAAGTTTGGTCAGGATAGCTTTAACTTTTGTGCTGTACACTACTATTCGCTGGATTCCTGCGCTCTACTGTGCACGAGTATGTCTTGCTTGGCTCCGGGGAGGGCAACGATAGCGATCTCGGCACGCTAGTCTGCGTCAGGTTATGTTTGGTTATGTCCTGTTTGTTTGGATTAGGTTTGGGTAGTTTTGACTTTTCAGATGTACACTGCGATTACATGGTGTTCTGCGTTCTACTCTCCACTGAAGTGTCCAGGTTGACTCTCGGGAGGAGAGCAATAGTGGTCGCGGCGCCTTAGGTTTATTTCTGTTACCTTTGGTTATTGTATATTTGGTTAGGTTAGGAGAGGATATCTATGACTTTAGTGCTACAGTCTGCCATTAGGTGGATTTCTGCGCCCTGCAGTGCTCTAATGTTTTCATCTTGTCTCTTGCAAGGCCAGCAATAGTGGTCTTCGCTCGTGATGATTTCATGTTACGAACGGTTAGGCTGGGTCTGGCTATGTTTGGTCAGGATAGCTTCATCTTTTCTGCAGTACACTGAAATTCGGTGGATTTCTGCGCTCTTCTGCGCTCTAGCTTGTCCTGCTTTACTCCGGGGAGGCCAGTAAGTGTGGTCGCAGGACGATAGTTAACGGCTAATGTCCTTAAGTACAGCTTTGACTTTCACGCTAATCACTGTTATTCGCTGGATACCTGTACAATTTTCTGCTTGGACCTGGTGTGGCCAACAACGGTGGTATCTGCATACTGAGATGAGTTACGTTTCGTTTGGGTATGTGACGATTGGTCATGTTATGATGGGGAAGCTGTGACTTTTGTGCTATACACAGATATTCTGTGGATTTCTGAGCCCTGCTCTGCCCTACTGCATACTGCTTGGCCCTGGAAAGGCCAGCCATTGTGGTTGGCGCACGTTACGTTGAGTTCTTATGCGTTTGGTTAGGGTATGTTTGTTTAGGTTATGTTTGGGTAGCATTGACTATACTGCTGTCTACTGCGATTTAAAGTATTTCTGGGCGCTACTCTCCTCCACTGCCTTCTACACGACTCTGGGGCGGCCAGCAATGGTAGTCTCGTCACGATGGTTCGAGCTATGTTACGCTTAGTTACGTCAACCTTGGATAGGTTAGGATAGGATAGCTTTGACTTTCGTTCTGGCATTCCCTTTCTGTGGATTTCTGCGCTCTACTGTTCTCCTGTATATTCTGCCTGGCAATGGGCAGGCCAGCAATAGTGGTCGCGGCTCGTGCGGTAGAGTTAGGTTACGTTTGGTTTCGTCAGGGTATGCTATGTTTGGTTAATGTGGCACTGACGCTTGTGCTATACACTGCAATTCCGTGGATTTCTACGCTCTACTGTGCTCCTGTATGTTCTACTTCGCTTTGGAGATGCCAGCAATGGCGGTCTAGTCGCGTTAGGTGCAGATATGTTGCGCTTGGTTTGGTTTGGTTTGGTTTGGTTAGGATTGGATAGCTTTGACTTTTGTGCTATTCACTTCTATTGGGTGGACTTCTGCGCTCCACTATGCTGTAATATCATCGCCTTGGCCCTGGGGAGGCCGCAATTGCATTCTCGGCAAGATTGGTTTTGTTATACTAAGTTTGGTTAGGCCAAGTTACTTTTAGTTCGTAGTGGATAGCTTTGCCTTTCGTGCTTTACACTGCTATTCGGACGACTCCAGCGTCCTACATAGCTCTGCTATAATCTGCTTAGCTCTCGTGAGGCCAGCAATGGCTTTCGCGGCACGTCAGGGTCGGCTACGTTACTTGTGCTTATGCTATGGTTGGTTAGGTTAGGAAAAGGTAGCTTTGACTTTCG
Source organism: Eufriesea mexicana (assembly GCF_001483705.2). Lineage (NCBI taxonomy): Eukaryota > Metazoa > Arthropoda > Insecta > Hymenoptera > Apidae > Eufriesea > Eufriesea mexicana. The sequence continues at coordinate 10,505 of NW_016914034.1, read as the reverse complement.
TGCTATACACCACTATTTGATGGACTTCGGGGCTCTGCATAGCTCAAACATGCGCTGCTTGTCTCTGGGGAGATCAGCAATATTATTCTCTGCACGTTACGTTTAGATATGTCACGCAAGGCTTGGCTGGGATAGCAGAGGTTAGGATAGGGTACCTTTGACCTTTCTGCCGCTCACTGCAATGCGGAGGATGACGGCGCTCTACTGTGCTCTACTACTTTCTGCTAGGGACTGTGGAGGTCAGCAATGGCGATCTCGGCACACTAGGTTAAGTTAGGTTACGGTTGGCTTGGATATCTTGAGACATGGTTGGTTAGCAAAGCTCTTTCTTTTGTGCTATACACTGCTCTTCGGTCGATATCTGCGATCTACGTTGCTGTACTAGCATCTGCTTGTCTCTGGGCAGGCCATCAATTGTGATAGCGGCACGTTCGTTTGAGTTAGATTACATTTGGTTAGGTTAGGCTATGTTAAGTTTGGTTAGGATGCCTTTGACTTTCGTGCTATACACTGCCATTTGTTGGATATTTGCACGCTACTGTGCTCTAGTATGTTCTGCTTCGCTACGAGCAGGCCAGCAGTATTTGTCTCGGCACGTTTTACTGAGTTATGTTTCGTAAGGTTATGTTACGTTTGGTCAGATTGGGATAGGGTTGATTAGACTTTGGAGCTGTACACAGCTATTGGGTGCATTTCTACACTCTACGTTGCTCTGCTATACCCTGCCCGTCTCTGGGGACGCCGGTGGTAGAGTTCCGTGCCCGCTAGTTTGAGTTCGGCTACTTTCAGTTACGTTATGTTAGCTTGGGTTAAGTTTGGAGAGTTGTGACTTTCGTGGTCTACACTGTTTTACGGTGGATTTCTACGCTCTGCTGTGCTCTAGTGTGTTCTGTTTGGCTCTGGGAAGCTGGTAATAGTGGTCGCGGCACGTTAGGTTTAGTTGTTCTACGCATGGTTAGGATAGGTGTGGCCTGGTTAGGTCAGGTTATCTTTGACTTCGGTGCTATGCATTACTATTTGTTGGCTCAGTGCGCTCTACTCTGCTGTACTATACTCTTTTCGACTCTGGGGTTGCCAGCAATAGTGCTGCCAACACGTTGGGTAGAGTTATGATACATTTGGCTAGGTTACGTTTGCTTAGGTTAGGATAGGGTAACAATGGCGTTTGTGCCATACACCGCCATTCGGTGGATTTCAGCGCTCCTCATTGCTCTACTATACTCTGCTCAGCTAGGGGGAGGCCATAAATAGCGGTCGTGGTGCAATAGGTTGAGTTAGGTTACGTTTGGTCAAGTCAGGTTCGGTTACGTCTAGTTAGGGTGGCTTTGACCTTTGTGCTACGCGCTGACATTGGGGTGATTCCTACGCTCTGCTGCGATCTATTGTGTTACGCTTGGCTCTGTGGATGCCACCAATTGTGGCTTTGGCACGTTAGGTAATGTGTAATCGCGTTCGGTTACGTTACATTTGGTTAGGTTAGGATATGATGGCTTTGACTTTAGTGCTATACACTGCTATCCGGTCGATAACAGTGCGCCGAATTTCTCTAATTGTATCTGCTTGAATCTGAGGATTCCTGCAATAGCGGTCATGGCACGTTTTGTTGAGATAGGTTGCGCTTGTTTTGGCTGTGTTAGGTTACGTTTGGTTAAGATAAGTTTGGTTATGCTCGGGTAGGATGCCTTGACTTTTGTGCTATACACAGCTGTTCTGTAGATTTCTGCGCTCTACGGCTCTGTGTTGTGCTCCGCTTGACGCTGGCGGGGCTAGCAACTGTGGACGCGGCTACTTACTTTCAGTTGGGCTACGTTCGGTTAGGGTAGGTTAGGTCAGATTAGGTTAGGATGCCTTTACCTTCTGTGCGATACACTGCAGTGCCGTGGACTACTGCGATCTACTGTGTCCTAATACATTCTGCCTGCCTCTGGGTAGTCTTGCAGTAGTTGTCGTGGCACGTTTTGTTAAGCTTGATATGTAAGGTTGGGATGCGTTTGTTTGGGATAGGTTTGTGTATCTTCCACTTTTCTGCTGTTCACTGCGATTCTATTGATTTCTACGCACTACTCTCTTTTAATATTCATTGCACATCTCTGGGTTTGCCAGCAGTAGTGGTGGCGGCACGTTAGGTATAGCTTGGTTATGCTTGGTAGTGTTACGATTAGCTAGGTTAGGAAAGGATCGTTAGTCTGAGTTACTTTGCGTATGGCTATGTCACGCTTGGTTATGCTAGGATACGTTTTGCTACGTTTGGATGCTTTTGACTTTCGTGCTACACACCGCAGTCATATAGATTTCTGCGTTGTTCTGTGCGCTATCACATTCGGCTTGTATCTGTGCGCGACAGGTACGGCGCTCTCGGCACGTTTGATTGAGCTATGTTACATTCGGTTAGGCTTGGTTTGGTTAGGCTTGGTCAGGATGGCATTGACTTTTGAACTCTACACTGCCATTTAGATTATTTCAGCGTTCTACATTGCTCTGCTCTACACTGCCTAGCTCTCGTGAGGCCAGCAATAGCGGTCGTAGCACGTAAGCTTCAGTTACGATACGTCCGCTTATATTACGCTTGGTTAGGCTAGGATAGGATAGCTTTGACTTTTGTGCTATACACTGCTTTCGGTGGGCTTCTGAGCTCTACTTTGCTCCAATATGCTCTGATTGGCGCCGGGGAGACCAGCAATAGTGGTCTCTGCACGTTAGGTTGCGTTATGCTGCGATTAGTTAGGTTAAGTTTGGTTACGTTAGGAAAGGATAGCTTTGACTTTTGCGCTATACACTGCTATTTGGGAGATTTCTGCGTTCCCTGCGTTGATATGGGAATGCTTGAAATATTGGCCGCGGTGCGTTACGATGTGTTACGTTTCGTTTGGTTAGGTTAGGCTTGTCTTTGTTAGGTTACGCTATATTTGACTTTCGTCCTATACACTGCCATTCTATGAAACTCTGCGCTCTACTCTCCACTGATATGCCCTGTTTGGCGTTAGGCAGGCCGGCCGTTGTGGGCTCAGCACGTTAGGCTTGGTTTGGATACGTTTGAATAGTTTGGGTCGGGTCAGATTAGGTTAGGATATTTCTTACTTTTTTGCTATAGACTACTAGTCGAGCGTTTTCAGAGATCTACGTTCCTCTGCTATACTCTGCATAGCTTTCGTGAGGTCACCAACGGCTTTCGTAGCACGTCAGGTTGTGTTACGTTACTTCTGCTTATATCGCGATTGGTTACGTTAGGAGAGGATAGTTTTCACTTTTGCGCTACACAATGCTGTTCGGAGGATTTCTACCGTCTACATTGCTCTACTGCTCTCTGTTTGACCCTGGAGAGGACAGTAATTGTGTTCTCCGTACATTAGGTCGAGTTAGGCTACGTTTGGTTAGGTTACGCCAGTTTGGGTTAGGTTCGGGTTGCTTTGACTTCCATGCTGTGTACTGCTGTTCGGCGAACTTCTGCTCTCTATTGTGCTCTCGTATGCTCTGCATGTCTCTGGGGAGGCCAGCGAGAGTGTTCTCGGCACGTTAGGTTGCGATGGATAACGTTAGATCATGTTACGTTTGCTTAGGTTAGAATGAGGTAGCTTAGACTCTTGCGCCATACATTGCTATTCGGTAGGTTTCTGCGCTCAACATTGCTCCACTATGCTCTGCTCCACTCTCAGGAGGCCTGGAGTAGTGGTTGTCCCACGTCAGTTTGAGTTAGATTGCGCTTGGCTCGGTTAAGGCACGTTCTGTTTGGTTAGGAGAACTTTGACTTTTCAGATATACACTGCTATTCGGGCTATTCCTGTGTTCTACGTCGCTCTGCAATGCTCTTCTTAGCTCGCCTTTGGACAGCAATAGCGGTCGTGACAGGTTCGGTTGTGTTACGTTACGTACGCATATGCTATGTTTGGTTGGGTTAGGAGAGGATAGCTTTGACCTTTGTGCTATAAACTGCTATTCGGTGGATTTCTGCGGTACACTGTGCTCTAGCATGATCTGCTTGGCGCTGGGGAGTCCAGCAATGGTGGTCACGTCACGTTAGTCTAGGTTAAGTTACGTTTGGCTATGTTTGGTTATGCCAAGCTCGTACAGGTTATCCTTGACTTTCGCGCTATATACTGCTCTTCGCAGGATTTCTGCACTCGAATGTGTTCTACTATATTATGCTTGGCCCTGTGGTGGACAGTAACGTTCGCGTGACGCTATGTTGAGTTAGGCTACGTTTGATAATGTTATGTTAGTCTATGGCGTCTTTAACTTTCGTGCTGTACACTATTATCCGGCGGATTCCTGTGATGTACTGTGCTCTACAGTATCCTGCCCCGCTCTGTGGAGTCCGGCAGATGTGGTCGCGGCACGCTCTGTACAGTTACGCTACGTTTGGTTTGGTTGGGTTAGTTCAGGTTATGTCAGGATATCTTCGATTTTTGTGCTAATCACTGCGATGCGGAGGAATTCTGCGAACTACTTTGCTCTTGTGTACTCTACTTGTCTCTGTGGAGGTCAGCAATAGTTGTCTCCTCATGTTAGAGTGAGTTGGGTTACGTTTCGCTGGATTAGGTTAGGTTAAGCACGGTCAGGATAACTTAGGCTTTCGTGCCCTACACTGCTGTTTGGAGTATTTCTGCGCTGTACTGTGCTCTACTGTATTATGTTTAGCCCTGGAAATGCCACCTGCAGCGGCCACGGTACGTTCAGTTGCGACAGACTACGTTTGGTTAGGTTATGTTAGCTTGGGTTCGCCTGGATAGATACGACTTTTGTGCTATACATTGCGATTTATTGGATTTCTGCGCCCTGCTTTCCTCTAATAAGTTCTGCTCGTCTGTGCGGAGGCCGGAAACAGTGGTCGGTGTGCGATAGGTAGAGCTATGTTACGTTTGTTTATGTTAAGATTGGATATATTAGGATATGATAGCTTTGACTCTTAAACTATGCACTGCTATTCGGCGGACTCCTGCTCTCAAATGTGCTCTAGTATGTTCTGCTTGGCTCTGGGGTTGTCCAGCAGTGGTGGTTTCGGCACGTTAGGTTGAGCTACGCTGCGTTCGGTCATGTTACATTTAGTGAGGTGAGGATATGACAGATTAGGCTTTTCAGCTATACACTGCTGCCCGCGGATTTCTGCGCTCTACTATGACCGAATATTTTCTACTTGGCTACGTGGGGCCAGCAATGGTGACCTCGGCACGTTTGGTTGAGTTATGTTACGTATGGTTTGGTTAGGTTAGGCAAGGATATTTTAGGACACCTTCATTTGACTGCAATGCGGTGGGTTTCTGCGCACTACTGTGCTCTAGTACATTTTGCTTGGCTCCGGCGAGGCCAGCAATCGTGGTCTCGGCTCGTTAGTTTGAGTTACGTTTCGTTTGGTTCGGTTAGGTTATGTCAAGCTCGGTTAGGTTATGTGTGACTTTAGCGCTGTACACAACTTTTCGGAGGATTCCTGCACTCGACTCCGCTCTACAATATTCTGCTTGGCCCTGGAGGGGCCAGCAACATCCGCGGAATGTTATGTTGAGTTAGGCTACGCTTTGTTTTGATACGTTAGGTTATGTTCGGCTAGGATGGCTTCGACTTTCGTGCAAAACACTATTATCCGGCCGGAATCAGTCATCTACTGTGCTCTACTGTATTCTGTTTGGCTCTGTGGAGTCGGCAGGAGTGTTCGCGGCACGTTCCGTTGTGTTACGCTGCGTACAGTTATGTCAGGTTATGTCTGGTTATGTCGGGATACCTTCGTCTTTTGTGCTACTAACTGCAACGCGCAGGATTTATGCGAACTGATGTGCTCTAGTGCACTCTACTTGTCTCTGTGGAGGTCAGCTGTGGCTGTCCCGTCATGCTAGGTTGAGATAGGTTACGTTTGGAAATCCTACATTTGTCTATGTTAGGATAGGCTACTTTGATTCCTGTGCTTCATACTGCTATTCCTCGTGTTTCTGTGATCTAATGTGCTCTACGGCACTCTGCGTACCTCTCGGGAGGCCAGGACGAGTGGTCGCGGCACGTCATGTTATGTTATGCTACGTTCGGTTGGCCTACGTTAAGTCAGGTCAGGTGAGGATGTCTATGGCCTTTGTGCCATTCACCGAAATGCGACGGACAACAGCACTCTACTGCGCCCTGGTATATTCTGCTTGCCTCTGTAGATGTCAGCAGCAGTGGTCTCGGCTCGTTAGGTTAAGTAATGCCGTTTTTTATTATGTACCGTTTGGTGAGGTTAGGACAGGGTAGTTTAGACATCTGTGCTATATACTGCTATCCTCCGACTTCTGCGCTCTACTGCGATCTAATATTCTCCGCTTGGCTCAGGTCTCACCAGCAATACTGGTCTCGGCGCCTTAGGCGTAGTTAGGCTACGTTTGCATATGAAAGGTTTTTTTACGTTAGGAGAGGATATCTTGGACTTTCGTGCCATTCGCATCCATTCGGTGGATCTACGCGCCCTACCGGAGTCCAATATTTTCTGCTTGGCTCTGGGGTGGCCAGTAATACTGGTATCGGCACGTTAGGTTAAGTTATGCTACGTTTCGTTAGGGTAGGTTAGGAACACATGGTTAGGATTTCTTTGACTTTCGTGCCATACGCAGGTATTCGGTGGATTTCTGCGATCAACATTGCTCCATTGTACTCTGCACGACCCTGGGGAGGCGAGCAATAGCGGCCGCGGCACGTTATCTTGTGTTAGCTTATGTTTAGCTAGGACAGGTTGCGCTATGTTTGGTTACGATGGATTTGACTTTCGTGCTTTACACTATTTTTCGGTGTATATCTGCGATCTGCTCTGCTCTATTGTATTCTGCTTGGTTCCGGGGATGACTGCAGCAGTGTTCGCGGCCAGATATGTTCAATTATGCTTCGTCTGGTTAGGTTAGGTTGGGTAAGGTATGGTTATCATATCCTCGACTTTTGTAACATACACTGCTATTCGGTGGATTTCTGAGCCCAACATTGCTCAAATATACTCTGCTCGACTCTGGAGAGGCGAGCAACAGCGGTCGCGGCAGGTTAGTTTGTGCTAGGGTACGTTCTGTTAGGTTAGGCTGGGTTATGTTTGGATGGGAATGTTTTGTCTTTCGTGCTATACAGTGTTATTCTTTGTATTTCTGTGATCTACTCTTCTCTACTGTGTTCCACCTGGCCCTGGGCACGCAAGCAATTGTGATCGCGGCACATTATGTTGAGTCAGGCTACGCTTGATTAGGTTTAGTTAGGATATATTTGGTTAGTATGTCTTCGTCTTTCGTGCTTTACCCAATTTTTCGGCGGCTTCCTGTGATCTACTGTGCTCTACTGTACTTTGATTGGCTCTGAGGATTCCGGCAGTAGTCTTCTCGGCACGTTAGGTTGAGCTAGGATACGTTCGGTTAGGACATGTTTGCTTGGTTTCTTTTTGATAGCTTAGACTTTTCTGCTGTACACTGCGATTATATTGGCTTCTGCGCTCTACAATCGTGCAATGTGTTCTGCTTGGCTCTGGTGTGTCTAGAGATAGTGGTCGTGGCACGACAGGTTCTGTTAGGTTACGTTTGTTTAGCTTAGGTCTGGATAGGTTTGGTTGGGATAGCTTTAACTTTTCAGATATACACTGCTACCCGGTGGAATTGTCCCATCTGCTGTGCTCTAGAGTGCTGTGCATTGCTCTGGCGGGGCTAGGAATTGTGGTCTGCTCTCTTTAGGTGTAGCTAGCCTAGGTTTGGTTAGGTTAAGTTACGACAGGTTAAGTTAAGATGTCTGCTACTTTTGTGCTATACGCTGCTGTTTGGTGGCCTTCTGCGCTTTACTTTGCTCTAGCATATACAGCTTGGCTCTGCGGAGGCCGGCAATATTGGTCTCGGCACGTTAGTGTGAACTATGTTACGTTTGGTCGAGTTACGGTTTGGTTAGGTTAGGACAGGGTAGATTTGACTTTACTGCTATACACTACCACTCTGTGGATTCCTACGCGCTACTCTCCTCTAATGTGCTCTGCTTGACTCTGTGGAGGTCAGCAATTGTGAACTCGGCGCGCTAGGAAAGGTTAGCCAACGTTTGGTTATGCTATGTCTGTTTGGTTTAGCCCATCGGAGCTTTGACTTTCGTGGTATACACCGTTATTCTGTTGATTTCTGCGCTTTACTATGTTCTGCGCAACTCTGGGACTCCCAGCAACAGAAGTCGCGGTTCCTTGGGTTTTGTTATGTTACGTTTGTGTATGTTCGATTGTTTAGGTATGTAGTGGATAGCTACGACTTTGGTGCCAGACACTGCAATTCGGTGAACTCCTGCGCTCCACAGTCATCTGGCGTGTTCAGCTTGGCTCCGGGAAGGGCCGCAATATTGGACTCAGCAGCCTAAGCTGTGTTAGGCTACGTTTGGATGGTTTTGGTTAAGTCAGGTAGGGCTAGGTTATCTATTCTCTTGTGCTTTACACTGCAACGCCTCGGATTTCTGTAATCCACTGCGCTCTAGTATATTCTGATTGGCTCTGTGGTCATCAGCGGTAGTGGTCGCGGCACGTTATGTTGCGTCATGTTACGTTCGGTTAGGATAAGTTAGGTTAGGCTTGGTCAGGCTCTCCTTGACGTCTGCGCTACACACTGCTCTTCGGAGGATTTCTACGCTCTACATTACTATACCGTACTCTGCTCGACAAACGGGTGGCCAGAAATAATGGTCTCGTCACGTTAGTTTGGGTTGGGCTACATTTGGTTGGGCTACGTTTGCTTGTGTTAGGCTAGGATAGCGTAGACTTTCGAGCTATGCACTGTTATACGGTGGATTTGTGCCCTCTACTCTGCTCTACTCTAATCTGCATGGCCCCGTGGCGGACAGCAGTAGCGGTCGCGGCGCGCTAGGCTGAGTTGCGTTACGTTTGGTTATGTTAGGTAACGTAGTGTTTGCCTAGGATAGCTTCGGCTTTTGTGCTACGCACTGCTATTCACTGGTGTTCTGCGCTCTTCTGTGCGCTATCACACACTTCTTGTCTCTGTGGAGGCCAGCAGTAGTGGTCGTGGCAAGTTGGTTTTTTTAATGTTACGTTTGGTTCCGTTACGCTCCGTGCGGTTAGGACGAGATATCTTCGACTTTTGTGCTATACGCTGCTATTTTTCAGCTATGTGGTGGGTTTCTGCACCCTAGTGCGCTCAAGTACAATCTGCTTACATCTGGCTTGGCCAGCAGCAGTGGTCTCGGCACGTTAGCTTGTCTTAGGTTACGTTTGGTTAAGTTACGTTTGGATAAGTCATTACTTGTAGCTCTGACTTTTGTATTATACACCGATATTCGGTGGACTTCTGCTCCCGACATTGCTCAAATGGCCTCTGCTTGGCCCTTGGGAGGCCAGCAGTAGTGGTCGTGGGATGTTAGGTTGAGTTACGTTACCTTTGGCTATGTTACGTTACGTTAGGTAAGGAGAAGACAGCTATGACTTTTGTGCTATACACTGCAGTGCGGCGGATTTCTGCTATCCACTCTGCTCTAGTATATTCTGCTTGGCTCCGGTGACGCCAGCAACGGTGATCTCCGCACGTTATGTTGAGATATGCTACGATCGGTTTGGTTACGTTGAGTAAGGTAATGTTGGAACAAATATAACGTTTGTGCTATACACTGCAATGTAGTTGATATCTGCGCTCTAATGTGGCCTAGTATATTCTGCTTGGCTCTGTGGAGGCCAGCAATAGCGGCCGCGGCACGTTATGCTGCGTTATGTTACGCTCGCTTTGGTTATGCCTGGTTAGGGTTGGTAAGGATAGCATTGACTTTCGTGCTATACACAGATATACGGTGTATTTCTGCGCTCCACATTGCTCAAACTGCTTCCGCTTGGCTCTTGGGTGGCCAGCAATAGTGGTCGTGGCACGTTAAGTTGGGTTTACTTGCCGTTAGTTATGTCGCGATTCGCTTTGTTAGGGCATGGTAGCTGTGACTTGTGTGCTATACACTTATGTTCGGTGGATTTCTTCTCTGTACTGTGCTCTAGAATGATCTGCTTGTCTCTGGGGTGGCCAGCAATAGTGGTCTCGTCCCATTAGCTTGAGATATGTTACGTTCGGTTAGGTTAAGTTCGTTTGTTTTAGGTAAGGATAGTTTGATTTTTCTGCTATACACTGCCAATCTTTGCGCTTCTGTGCTCTACTCTCGTATGACCTGATTGGCCATTGGGGGGGCCAGCAGTGGTGGCCTAGGAACGTTCGGTTGTATTAAGTTAGGTTTGGTTGTGACACGTTTGGTCAGGTTAGGACAGGATAGCTTTGACTTTGGTGGTATACACTGCTATTCAATGAGTTTCTGCGCTCTACTGTGCTCTAGTAGGCTCTCCTTGCCACTGTGGAGGCCAGTAACGGTGTTCTCGGCACGTGAGCTTGGGGAGGCTGCGTTCCCATTCGTAGGTTAGATTCGTTTAGGTGAGAGCAACTTCGACTCATCTGCAATAAACTGCGCTCCTATGGATTCTGCACACTACTCTACCCTATTATGCTCTGCCTGGTACTGTGGTTGCCAGCAATACCGCTCGCGACACGTTAGTTTGAGATAGATTAGCT